>NW_024885210.1:0-62020 GCF_019232065.1 Centrocercus urophasianus | reverse complement strand
AAAAAAAAAAAAAAAAAAAAAAAAAAAAAAAAAAAAAAAAAACTTCCGATCTGCGGATCTCCGGGTGTCCCCCCAAGCTACCACCACAGATTTTGTCCAGCATCCAGCTCAACAGCCCCACTGGAGCAAGCAAAGAAAGATGACACTGATGGTGTCATCAGCAGCTGAGAAACACATCCCAGAACCCCACGGAGAGGAGAAGAGAGGATGGAGAGGAGAAGAAGGGACGGTACCTGCTCCAGCCACGTGCAGCATCTCCCAGGAGCAGGCAGGGCCGGCGGCGCAGAGCTGCAGAGCGGGGCTGAGCACCCAGTTACTCAAAGCCATCACAGCCAAAGCAAAGCGGGGGGCTTGGGGTGCTGCTCTGGTCCTCGCAGAGCTGCAGCAGCAGCATCGCTGCAGGGGATGCTCAGCAGAGCGGGAGCAGCCGTTTAAATAAATAAAGGAGCTTTCAGCGCGGCTGCTGAGTCACCGAGGCGGCTCCGATGGCAGCTGGGAACAGCGCTGGCTTTGCTTTTGCCGTGCCCGCGTCTGCAGCGGTACGTGGTGATAGATGGAGAGCCGGGCATGGCAGAGATTTAGATTTAGAGGGATGACGGGGTGCTGGGGGTCAGCATGCCAAGGTCCCTTAGCCCGAAGATCTCATTCGGCACTCTGCCTTATTAGCACTGCCAGCAAACGAGCATCGCGGGCAGCGCTATCAAGCGGGAGGCTCAGCAGTTCGGAGCTGACCCCATAAAAGCATCTGTGGATGTGATAGACACGAGCACGGACCCGCACAGTGCCTGAAGTTCTCCTCCTGCCGGCAGCCTGCAGCTGTGAAAAGCAAGGCCGCGGGTTTTCTTCAAGAACAGGTAAATGGAGGCAGGGAGAAATGAGACGTCACACTCCCCGTGGGGAGGGAATAAGGAGGGAAACCCAGAAGTATCAGCCCCGGGGCTCCTACAGACATGCCAGCAATGCCATGTGCACAACGTCATGTGTGTCACCTTTGTCTCACACCCCAGAGTCATTTCTGGGGCTCTTCATTGCCACTCTCAGTCTCAGCAGGTGCCATCTGCTTCTGTCACTGGGGGGCAAAGTGAGCCAAGAGGGCTTTTTGTTTTGATAGCTCAGCTCAAGCAAGTCAGTCTAACTGGGAATAATGACAGTATTTCAGCTGCAGAGACTGTGGCTTGTAAGCACAGCCCCCATTTAGCTGCTCTCACGCTAGCACGCGCCCCGAGGCTCTCAGTTAAACCCAATTCCAGGAGGGGGTTCACTGGTTCCAGCTGTAAGTGGGGTGTTTGGGGTGGCACAGCAGCCAGATGGGGTTGGGACACAGGCCCAGTTCAGTCCCATACAGACCACAACTCTCCCACCACGCTCCCACCTTTCCTCATTCATCCCCTCCCCTCTTCCCATTTTAAAATCATGTCCGCAATAAACAGTGCTGGAAAATATCACGGTCATGTTATTTGAGGCATGGAATTTACTTAATAAGGGCACTCCATCTGATTGCAAATATATCTTAATTAAATCAAGCAAAATCCCTCATTAAATCTAACACGCCATGAAGGTCGCTCTCTCAACTTCAAGCAGAAACACTGGCCCTAAAGCAGCGGTGTACCATCAGCCCAGTGCCATTTTTCCCTGAGCCATGTGCCAAAACAGACACCTTTTCCTAATCTGCTTAGCAAAATCTCATTTACCTGGCCAATGTCTCCTTCATATCTAGCAGCTGACTCCGTGGCAAGTCTGCCTGCAGCAAGGGATGCTTGAGAAATGTCACTGAGCAATATTCACACTGTCCCAGACAGCGTTTGGCCCTGCTCTCCACCCACCGCAGTGCAGGCAGAGGGATGGAGCTGGGAGCTGCAGGTCAGGGGAAAGCAAGAAAGAAGTGATGTGAGCAGAGAGAAGGGGCAGACAAAGTGCCACAACGGGTGCTGGTGGGTAAGGACAGCACCACATTCTCAGGGCAAAGCCCAGTGCCATGAATGAGTGCAGCAGGAAGCTCTCCCAAGGGAAAGGCTCTCTCAGGCGTTCCTCTGAGCTTCTGTCACCAATTCAAGCAGCAGGAAAACAACACTAAAAATCCAGCTCCTGCGCCAGCAGGCCCTCATCTGCCTCTGCACCCAGTCAGAGCCAGGGCAGATCCTGATGTAAATCAGCATAGGGCTGGCAGAGCTGTAGAGTAAGCCAGTAAATCTCTCTCTAATCACATTTAAGAGAGCCAAACACACCAGGCACTGATTAGAACCATAGCCCCATGTCCTTGTGGATCCCAGTGCTGGGAATGGGGAGAGGAGAGCAAGGCTGGAGCATTGGGCTCTGCCTGGCTGTGCCCGGGTGCTAAACTAGGACAGGAGCTTTGCCACCAGTCCGAACCACTGGGACCAGCCCAGAGCAAAGGAGAGCTGTTGGGAGAGAGCAGCTATGATATCATGGTAGTGATAGTGGTAGTGAATGGTCTTAAACTGAGACACGAGAGGTTTAGGTCAGATCTGAGGAGGAAGTTTTTCCCCCAGAGGGTGGTGAGGCACTGGAACAGGTTGCCCAAGGAGGCTGTGGATGCCCCATCCCTGCAGGCATTCAAGGCCAGGCTGGATGTGGCTCTGGGCAGCCTGGTCTGCTGGTTGGCGACCTGCACACAGCAGGGGGTTGGAACTGGATGAGCATTGTGGGCCTTTGCAACCCAGGCCCTTCTATGATTCTATGAGGAGACGAGGGAGCTGTCTGCTTCATTTAGTGGAGGAAGCAGAGCTGGGGAGAGGGCCATAACCAGTTGCTCCCCCAGCTCTGTTACTTGGAGCAATGTCTTGATGTTAATTAACAACTCCTGACCTCACCAAATGGTTTGAGATGCATGGCTGCAGCTTGTTCCCTTTCTCTCTTCATTAATTGCTGTTCGCCCAAGTGTCCTTTGATGAGAGCCAGGATCTACAAAGGCTGTGTTTGAAAAGAAGACACCAAATCTGTGAGCAGACAGTTTTGGAGACAGTACAGAAGACCCAAACCTCCAACTACGGCAAGAACCAGCACAGGCTGCAGGGAAACACATCTCTAGACGCTGACACAAAGGGATTGTGAAGCGTCTCAAAGCACTGATAGCCAAAGCAGAGCAGTGACACGCGGGACTGGCGAGCCAAGGCTGCCGCTGCCAGGCCATCTCTCTCATTTCTCTGAGCAGGATGGACAGGAGCACGTCAGTACAACAAATGCTCTCCCAGACATCGCCCGCAGCCCGCTCTGAGCCGTCGGTGCAAATCCTTTTAGCTCAGCAATTAAATTTGCAGTTTCCCCTTGGCACACAGCTCCACGCGGCGCTCCTTTCTCGCCTCCACCGACGCAGCCAGGCTTTGTGGGGCAGACAGCGTGGCCCTGCAGGGACAACATGTCACTGTGTTGGCGTGGTGACCCTGCATGGGAACTGCTTCTGAGGCCAAATCCACGCTGGCTGTGGTGCTGGCACGGCTGAAACACACCTAGATTTGCCCAAGGTGCTGCCTGCAATCTCCCTGTTTCTAAAGAAATGAGAGACAGAGTGGGAACGCACACAGGATTCTCAGGGTTGTGTCCCAGAGCACCCAAAGCCACTACTGCACCTATTGGATCTCAAAAAAAGTCAGCAGCAAACAACTTTATCAAGGTATTCGGGCATCAAATGCAGCTTTAACAACACCACGGTGAGCGGTGGGACATAAATCAACCCCACTGCCAGCTTACACCAGTGATGGATTTGCCCATCCATTATTCACACCTCACCGCCCAGCTGAGCCTGCCAGTCCAACACTGCAGCACGAGCGCAAAGCTTCAACAGTGGACAGATTAATTAATATTTCACAGTGGTGATTAGACTCAGGCATTCAGATCACACCAACCCTTCTACACGCAGGGGAAACCACCCGTTAAGGGCAGAACTCCGTGCTGGGAAGCTTGCTTTATGTACCTGGCATGAGGGCAGCCCAGCTTGGAGGGGAGGAGGAGAGCTAAGCGCATTAATGGGTGGCTGGTTTCATTACACAATACGTGGGGGAGGAAAGAGCTTAAATAGCAGGAAATCTCACTCCAACTCCAGCCTCAGAGAGCAGCAGCACAGCTCCTCGATGCGAGACGTTTGCTGGGTGTTGTGGGGACACAGTGCTCTTGGTCCAGGCCCCATAAGCAGGGAAGTGCTGACAGAGGCAGCCTTCAGTGACCTCTGTAAACTGCTGAATTAAGAGCCAGGTTCATTTTGTGAGCCACATGCAGCAGAATGGCCAAGGAATCTAAAAAGCTTGCGAGTTTGAAAGGTCTTTAAAGAAAAGAAAAATATATATATTTGTGCATGTTTAACAGAAAAAGAAAGAAAGAAAACAACACCACATTAAAGATCTTAGTGAGACACTGCCCACCCTTGTTGCTGTGGTTCCCTATTTTCTCATGATATGCTAAATCAAAGCCCACAGCTAGTTTTAGGTTTTGGCAGAAAACATAACCAAACACCCTCATTTCCAGAGAGGGAAGTGTGATCAAGCAACCCTGGCCACACTCTCTCTTCATCCTTTCTGGGTTGTTTGCAGCCTCCGTGGAGAGGGAGCAACCTGCAACGGAACTGCCACTCTGCAAAGAGCTCAGCATCCCTGGATCCCTGGAAGTGCACTTGCTTGTACAGTTACTGATTGTGCAACTGATTAAGAAAGCCCTTAAGCTGTCAGGCTTGATGAGCTTCAAAGTGAGCAATGCCAGCTCTGGGCCTGGCACAATCTCCTCTTAGGCAGAGGAGTCCCCACCTTCACTGCAGGTGTCAAACTCTGCTGGATGGGATGTGGCAATGCCATCCAGAAGTAAAGCACGGGACTCAACCACAGCTTAGCATACAGGAGCAGAAGTGGAGTGGCTTGGGAAAGCCCCTAGCATTGCCGACGCCACAAACATCCCCTTTTCTGAATTAATTTGCGGATCATTTAGTTAAAAAGCACAGGGAAAAAGGAAAAAAAAAAAGAAAAAAGGCTTAATTGCATTTCACATTCCCCTGCTGAGCCATCCAGTCCCACCGAGCACTGTTCATTTAGTGCAAAACCCATCCGATCGCGTGGCTGCTGCTGCTGGCTGTGACTCAGTGGCACGCTGGCAGCTCCAGACAGCTCACAGGGACCTCGCTGCTGCCCACCTCCGGCAACGCCTCCTCCCAGGGTAGTCGAAAAGCCTCATTTCCCCTGCTGCTGAAAAAAGGGAACCTTCTCTATTTCCAGCTCCACCAGCGTGGGAGGAGACAGCTCGTGCCGCCGACCAGAACGCACAGGGAGGGAAGCGTGGCAGAAACAAACCACGGTGAGAGGCTGCAGGGCCGGCCTGGATACGGGTCACAAGGCTGCACCAACACTCTGTGTGCGTGCTCTGGCCCCACAGCTGCCAAATATAGCGGGGAATGGCCAAGCCCTGCTGGGAACCACCCATGGAAATGTTAACTCCGTCCCGTCTCCAAAGCTCTGTTGGTCCCCCCTCTCACCCTACACTCTGCATCCACAACCCTGTTCTTGGAGGGCTTTTGGCTTACACTGCCTTTTGTACATGGTTCCATATTAAACTCCTGCCTCTTGGAGATGCGGCGCTCAGCACAGAAAGCTCTGCACTCGCCCTGCAGCTGGGGCCATTGTGCAGCCCCAGAGCACGGGGCAACAGGGTTCATTTACCTGCCAAAGCCCACCAGCAGCGCTCCAGCTCCTGCACTGTGAAATAAGCTCAGGAGAAGCTAATCCCCAAGCACAGCTCAGTACAGCGTGCTCCCACCAGAGACAGTTTGGGTCATAGAAATGCACTCTCAGTTAGCATGACATCAGCCACCCAGGCTGGGTCTGGTACAGTTGGGGTCAAAGCGTGGCTCTCTCATTTTCACCAGAGGCTGTGAAAGGAAACCAAAGTGGGCAGAAAGTAGGCATGGTTCCGCAGCAGCTTGTGCACACAGATGATAGCTCTGTGCGGGGTGCCAGCACTGCGGGATCAGAGGGAACATGCAGGGAGGAGGGTGGCACATGCTTCCAGCGCTGCCCCTCCACACACCTTTCAGGGAGGCATGCAGGTCCCCCTGCAATGGAGCAATTCTCCTGCACTGCTTTGTTCTGCCTACAGAGAAAAAACTATCCCCAGTTACCCATCTAATCCTTCCCACAGGCCAAGAGACAGTTAAAAGAGAGATTAAAAAGATACCAATAATCCTGTGCATTCCTAATGCACCTTTCATCCGAAGTATCCCACAGAGCTTTCCAGCTTCTGGATGTTTTCCAAGACTGCAAGCCGTTGTCGGGGAAGGGACCAGCCTGGCGTTTGTCCTCAGATTCACATTCAGGTCCCCACAGGGACTCTCTGCCCTTCCTCACTCTGCACACATCCTGGAAGGAAACGCCTGCTATTCTGGAGCAAGGGCTTCCCCGAGATGCCAGCGGAGGTGCAACCTGAGGGCACGGAGCCGTGGTCTGGTGTGGGCTGCTGCATGGGGTCACTTCCCCATGGCGTCCAAGGGACAAGCAGAGCATGTCACACCCCTCAAGTGGATCACTAAAGGGGCTGGCAGGGCTCCTGGGGAACGCAGCTGCCATCTCAAATGCTGCAGCCATCCCTTGGCAGACAGATGGGCTCTGCTGTAGGGCACAGCGGCTGCATCCCTGGGGCACACAGCTACCGTCACTGCGAGCTGCCATCAACGAGAAGAAGAGGGAAGCAACCCTCTTGTTTTGCGGGTGGAAAAATACCAGCTGGGAGACCTGAATGACTCAACGGAGGCCACAGAGGAGTCAGCACAATGGCAAGGAGGGGAAGAAAGGAAAGGAAACCAGGCATCCCGCCCCAGGACTCCCTTCCCCCGGGCCCGCTAGGTTGAAATCTGCCAAGCCCCCAGGCTCTGCTCCTGTCCCTGCAGGAGACAGGTGCAGCATCCCAATGCATCTCAGAATCTCCCCACACTGTGCTCACTCCAGATCAAGCACCCCATTATGCAGTGGGGCAGCATCCTGCCCACCCACCTCCCTCCTGCCCCAACTGATGGAGCACTCACCCCTGGCACCGCAGCTCCTTGCAGAGATGAGGCTCAGCCAGCAGCGACCCCAGTGAGCAGAGAGATGCAGGGAATGGGGTTCCCACCTCTGTCTGCAGTGCTCACCCTGTGCTGACTGCCCAAAAAGGATGCTCAGGCAGCAGGGAGCAAGGATTTAAGAGCCGGCTGCCACCCAGCCTCCCCCCCCCCCAGCCTTTCCCAAAAGCTCCCAGCAGCTTAGCGCAGCCTTGGGCGGGGGGGGGAATGGCCAGCTGCTCTGCCAGCTGCTCCCCATTACGCCTGGTATTGCCCCAGTGTGGGACGCAGGACACCACGAGTCTATGCCATGCTGCAGGGTGAGAACAGTGACAACATCGGGGACATCAAGTTACAAGCACCCCAGGGTGCGTGGGCTTATGTAGGACTGAGGTCTGCGTTACGTCAGGACCTTGGTACCATGCAGGGTGATCATATATAGAACCAAGACCTCTCCTTATCTGGGGCAGGAATGCGTGACCCTTTCCAGGTAGCCACATGGAGCTGAAGACCCCTATAGAGCACCCCAGGCTTCCCTACCCCAAGGACTGGGTGCTTCCTCAGCAATGTGGGGGTCATTCACCCCAAAAAGAAGCAAGATCCTCTGGGCTGGGGAGCAGGTGACCCCAGAGCCTGGGCTGGTGGGGTGGCTAATGAGGAGGAAGAGGTTAATAGATTCCCATTCTACCCATCCAGGAATAGGGCAATGCCCCAGTGATAAAAGGAGGTATACAGCTCCTTAAGGGATCTTAGCGTGTGTCCCAACCCCAAAGAGGGGTCACTTCCCAGTATCCAGGGGGATGCATAGCCCTGCAGAAGACCAAAGTCCTCCCCCCTAGCCCCAAAGAGGGGTCACTTCCAAGAACTGAGGAGATGCACAGATCTGTATAGAACCAAGGTCCCCCCAAAACCAAACAGGATTCAACCCCCACTAACCTGAGAGGTGTAAAAAGACCACGGTCTCCCAGATAAGGCTCAACCCCCAGCATGCACACAGCTCTTTCCAAAATGGAGTGACCCCCCCCCCGTCCCAAAGAAGAGATGCTCCCAGTAACTCCGGGGTGCACAGCCCTATACGAGACCGAGGTGCATCCATCCCAGCGGGATACACCCCCAATAACCAGGAGATGCCCAGGACCAAAGCCTCACAAATGCCAAAAAGGGAACACCCCGCAATAAACAGGGGGTGCACAGCTCTACTTAGGGCCGAGATCCCCCCAACCCAGATCGGGCCCTGGGGTCACAAAGCCCAACCCCGGGTGGGGAAGGTTGAACCTCAAGTCTCCGGCAATCCGGAGGGGTGCAAGCACAGCCCCAGCCCGGCCGGGCTCCGGGGGTAACTCACCGTACATGGCTCAGCCCGGCTCGGCTCGGCGCGGCTGAAAGCGGCGGTGCCCGGCCTGGCTCTGCTGGCCGGGGGCGGCACCGGGGGGCGGCACCGCAGAAGGGGCTCCTCCCGCAGGCACGGCGGCAGCGCCCGCCCTCGGCACGGCTCGGCGCTGCTCGACTCGGTACGGAGCCCGCAGGATGCCTGGGGACTCGGCCCCGAACGGCCCTCGTCCCGTTGTGCCCCCACTGTCCGCAATGCAGCGCCCGCATGCTGCCCCACGCTCTTCGCAGCACTGAAGCAACGCAGCGATTCCTGTTGCCAATGGGGAAACTGAGGCAGTGAGCAGTGGCACGAGGGTACCTGCACTGCTGATGGCCCCACGTGATGCCATAGGCATCAGGGCCTGGACACAGCTCTCGGTACATGAGCAACGATCAGCCCCCATGCTTCATCCCCTGTGCAGAGCCTGCAAGCACTGCTCTCATCTCCCAAATCCCACAGCTCCCATCCAGCACCCCGAAATGGGAACACGGTGTCCTGGTGCTCCAATGCATGGCACAGCATGGCACCACAGGATGCAACACAGCGCTGCAGAGCACTGCAGCCTAGAGGCACAGCACAGCGTGGCACAGCACGGCACCAGCTTTCCTCCTTTACCTTTATCCCACCCATACAGACCCATTCTGTCTCTCTTCCCCGCTGGTAAGTTCAACATCAGAGTCCCCACACGCTTCCTACGGCCATCCCACATCCACAGAGTGAATCCCACGCACTGGCAAGATCCATCCGTAGATACTGAACCCTTGTGTCAAAGCTTGTCACAAGCACGAGTAACCTATAAAGATGTTGCCCTGGGCCTTGGCTGGGGCTGAGGCAAGGCTCGAGGTGACAGCACCTGGCCAAGGAGAGCCAGGGACCTGGAAGGTGCAGCCAGCAGACAGCCACACATCTCCCCCCTCCCTGAGCCCTCGCTGAATCTCTTCCCACACAGCAAAGCCTCCAAGCTCGCTAATTAGGCAATAGCTGGTGCCTCATCATCCTACTTGCAGGGAAATTATGTTTTAATTAAAACATTTTGAGAGTTAATCTGTGTTGCTGATTCCCTGGGTGGTGGAGCAGCTACACACACAGCCCTGGGGACTGGGGGGCTTTCACAGGGGACGTGGTGGCTGTCACACCAAGGGACGGGGGCTCTTGAGTGTCTCTGGTCAGCCCAGAGTAAATCAAAAGTCTCAGAGTAAAATGTGATATGAGGACAGAGCCTGAACCAGATGTGGTGAAGCTCTCCATCCCAGAAACCTTTCACTTGATCACGGTTTGTTGCAAGGTGACCAGCTTGCTGCAAAGGAACGTGGGGGTCGAAAGAGCGCTACAGGGAACAAGCACAACACATTACTCACCCTATCCTATTTTCTGAAGCTCTTGTGAGATTGTTCTCCTTCACCAGCAACTGCCATTGCTGAGAGTCCCACCTCTGAGCCTGTCCTGCCCCCAAGCTGCTCATTGCTTCCAAGAGTCCATGCCCACAGTGGGAGCAATGTGCACCAGCCAGCCCCCGTGCTTCAAATCCTGGCCAAAGCTGAGTCCAGGTCAGCCCAGGGGACAAGGGAGAATCGAAATGCTGCACATCTCTCCTTTGAGGCCTTCCTGGCTGAGAAGGGCTGTGCTCCCCATTTCAGGGACCTCATAGCAGTCCCCACTCGGCTGCCTGATCCAAGTCCCATCACCATCACAAGCCCCAGGGTCCTCTCAGCTCTGCCCTATGCATACAGGGCTGGCTGGTGTGAACCCCCAAATCTGTCACTAATGGAAAAGCCCTGCAGAACTTCTGCCCTCATAGTAAAGATATGAGCAAGCTTACCCAAAGCCCAGGTGGAATCCAGACTGCCTGCACATTACTCCTCCTCATTTATGGCGCAAAACAAGGACAGAGAAGAGTTAAACCCTCCCCACCAAAGCACCACCACCGTCAGCCCCTACCTGTCATTGCCATGCTGGGTCGTGCCACGACTGGGACCTCAGTGCACTCCAGCCTTGCCCAGAGGGATCCAAACACGTCTCTCCACGTGGCACAACCACTGCCCCTGCTCCCAGGAGCCGGCCAGTCTTTTTCCTTTCCACCAGCCGTCAGGCAAGAGGGGATGCCAAATTGTTTGAGGTCCAGGATGCTCTTAGGACAGGTGGCTTTGTCCTCACCTTGGGCTCAGAAATGCCCTGCACAGCTCAGCACGGTGTGCAGGGTGGACACGTGAGACTGCGCTGCCCCAAGCCCCAGGGTCCTGCCTGGGGGTAGCCCAGAGGGGAGGAGGCTGGCAGGCACAGGGGGAAGGCAGTGAGCCGAAGGCAGTTGAAGCAACCACGGTCATGCCGGGAGGACGGCAGGGAGCTGCTCGCCCCGGGCACTTCCTTTGTCAGGCACGTCGGTCCCTGGTCCGTCTACTCCCTCCTTCCTCCTGCAGCTGTTTCCATGGACACAGAGCTGCTGCAGCAGCCGCAGCGGGATCTCCGGCACCGAGCCGCGCATCCCTTCACCAGCCATGAGCCAGAGCAGAGCCAGGCCCCACGCACGCATGCTGGCTGTCCGTAGCTGCTGCTGCAGCCTTGGGGTGTTTGCACCAGATCTCGCTCCCCCACGCCTGCCCTGCTGCCATCGCTTGCCGCACAGCTCACACAACACCCAGGGACGGGCTGTTCTCATGCCCTGGCAGTTCTCATGTCCAACACACCATTCCTCGCACATCTCCGCTGCACTTCTGGCACGAGGATCAGTTTCGTGCACACGTGTGGTGCAGGAAGGACAAGGATGCTGCCACGGCGCCAGGCGTGAGGCACTCTGAGCAGCAGACAGAGAAGGATCTCTGCCAAAAAGGCAGCTGATGCCCTCCCTCCAGCTGCACAGGGACCGTGTGGGTGTCTCTGCTGGGAGCACTGGTGTTTCCAGCGTGGCAGTTCAGGATGCTGCAGCTCTAGAAGGTGTTGCGGGTCACCTGAGCCCGAGCCACCTCTCCTTGATTCTTTGGGCCAATCTGGATCTAGCTCCAGCCAATGGGACTGGCACTGCAGTGCAGCAAAGCAGCTCCTTGCACACTTTCAGGGAGTCCCTGTGCTTGCTTGATGGTCTCCAGGACTGTCATCAGCACAACTTTACACGGACACTTCGGCCACTAAATGCAGCTGATTGATGGCGATCAACTCAGCCACGAAGGCAGAAAAATATCCAGTTTCTAGCAGCCAGAATTGTTGACTACGCCCCTGCCAGCAAGCAGGCTCACACAGACACACCAAGCTAGGACTCACAGAGCAGCTCATCCCAGCGTTGGTCCAACCAACACAGCAACATCCCCATCGTCTGCGGGGAGCCTCAGCCTACCAGGCTGCAGACAGCCCCAGAGGGCCAACCCCACTTTACATCCCTGTTTTCCCTGGTTGAAGTCAGGAAATCTCTCAGCTGTCCTTTCCAACTCACCCTTGACTTCATCTCAACACAGACTTCTACGCAACTCTGAAAATCGTACACAGCAACTACTTTTGGTCCTTAAAACGTGCAGTAAGCAGCGTACCCAGGCTGAACCCACAGTGTTGGCTGTCACTTTACTCACAAAGCAAATGCAATTCCGTGCTTCTGAGAAATGCAGACCCAGCTGCTGCCTGCATACTGACTACACAAAACACCACTATGAACAAATCCGCCCCACTGCATCGCTGGGCTTATGCAGCATCATGCCTGGCATCTAACCCACCAAAGCCCCTATTATTGCTTGCCCAAGTCCTGTCAACTAACCAGACCCTTCCCACCATATCACCCCAACTCCAATCTCTAATTGAATAGCTTTGGAAACATGCAGCTTTGCACTGACTATTGAAACAGGTGAGGGAGCAGGGAAGACAAACATAAGTATCTGTTCATGATGACAACACAAGCAAGCTCTAAAATAGTCACACATAGCTGGTGGGAACTCCCTTTATTAGTGGGACCCCACCACTGCAGAAATATTCAACATCTAACTTCATCTCCCAGCTGCTATCCTTATTTTGAGACATTCCTTTATTATTTTACTCACCAAATTATATATTCTTACTTACTTACTTATATTCTACTTGTCTGGAGAAGCCATGCCCTGCTTCCTGCCTGCTTGATACCCAGGCCAGTAAGTCTTTGCATGCCCAGATACTAAATCTAGCCCAGTATTAGTGAATTACTGGATTTACCATCATTATGACCTGGGTAATTGCATTACTGATCTGTATTTATTACTGCACCATTATTTAGAGATAAATTGCTTATCCCTAAAGCTCTCAATCTGATGCCTGTTACTGTATCTTGAATAAGACAACAGAGCTGTCCTAAACCCAAGGAAGACACATGCGTGATGCTAAACTATCTTCCTCTCCCTTCATGAAGGCATTCTGTCCTCCACATTCCTGAGAAAACCCTGCAGAAGTTTTTATATCTCATAGCAAAACAAGAAGAAAAAGTTGCCTTTCTTTCTCCTATCTTCCAAACAGACTAAAGGATGCCCTCAGCCTAGCTGAAGAGCCCAAAGAAAATTCCTAACTTAAGGACTCTAGCAGATATAATCATAGAATCATAGAATGGCCTGGGTTGCAAAGGCCCACAGTGCTCATCCAGTTCCAACCCCCTGCTGTGTGCAGGTCACCAACCAGCAGCCCAGGCTGCCCAGAGCCACATCCAGCCTGGCCTTGAATGCCTGCAGGGATGGGGCATCCACAGCCTCCTTGGGCAACCTGTTTGTGCCCAGAGATCTCCTGGTTTCTGTTTCTGTCTCAAGGAAGAAGGGCTGAATTCCTCAGACCAGAAGATTTGTAAGTAATATTAGCATTCATATGACCAGAAATGATAGGCTGTACCTGGATGTGCAGGACCAATGGAGAAAGGATTAAAAGCACCAGCTTACAGTGCCACAGAGCACAGTGTGCCTGGTTTAATCATACAGCCAGACAGCAGGGAGATGAAGAACAGACTGAAGATAACAAAGAACAAACCTAAAGATAAGGTGACAATAAAGATGAAGAACTGGAGCTGGAGGCATAAAACACCCAGAGATGGATGACAGCAGGACTCTTTTGGCAAAGATTTATGAGACCAGATAATGAGGCAGAAGATCCCAAACTGCCCATAACAGATCTGTCAAAAAGCAGTTTTTTGGAGCCAGTCAGGAGGAAGCAGTGAGAGGTAGTGAAGACTCAACATCCAATATCCTTAGTCCATGGCACACACCAGTGATCCCCAGAACCCCATGTTTGTGAGGAGGTGGATGAGAGTGTGTGCAGTCCCCTAGTCCAAGGTTTGTAAGATAAAATCTCTCTCTCTACCTTTCCTTTCCAGGAAAATGCTTTGCCTCCCCTCGTTCCAGACAGGACCTTACACCAGGCACACTCCCAGCAGGATGTGGGAGGGGCAATCATACCACCATGGGGCATCTCAGCCAAAGGAGCCCTTGGGGATCCCCTCCATTTCCTGGGGGTGGCACTGAGGTGAGGGGCAGGGCTACGTGTCCATCTGTACCCTCACAATGAAGTCTCCAGAGCACTGAGAGAAGCTCAGATCATGCATTCCTTGCAAGAGGGTCTCTCAGGCAGCCCTCCCAAGTGGCTGTGACCCCCACCTCCAGGAAAGGAGTCCCCAGAAACCCCAGCAGCTTCTAATGTACAACCTCCCAAGGGAGATGCACACACACCAGTGTCCACAAGTCCCCCTGTCTCACAGCTGTCATCCAAACTTGGTGAGGGAGCGATTACAGAGCAGCCAAGTGCCCCTCCTCCCCACCACCTTGTCTTCCACACACAACTCCAAAATTCTCCACCACAAGAGGACGCTTCTAGGCCTAGAACGAGCAATCAAAGACGTTATTTAGGAGGCCCCCTAGGGATGGCACTGCTCCAGGCTAGCACAAGGATGAGCCCCTCAGTTTAGATATCTGGGCTGTGTCCCCTATGGTAACACATTGCACTTCCATTCACAACAACCAGCCCCATCCATCCCTCAGGCCTAAGGGCCTTGCTTTGTGAGCCCCACACCTCACCCACTCCCCTCAGCACGCACTTCCCGCCATTTCTGCCCCGCCCGCCCCGCACCTCACGGCCGCCCCCTACGGGCCGCAACTCTCCCTGCCAACAACGTTCCGACATCTCGCGAGATCTCCTCGTGAGGAGGAAACCGGAAGTATCGGGCGAGCGCGGCCGGGGCGCGGCGTCGGTGGCCAGGGGCCGTGCCCGCCGGGCTCCCTCCATTTCTTCTCCCATCCCTTTCTTCTCCCCTCCCTTCGTTGCCTCAACCGCGCCGGGCACCCGCCATGGAGGCGAACGCGCCGAAACGGAAAGAGGCGCGAAAGTCGCTGCGGATCAAAGTCATCTCCATGGGCAACGCGGAGGTGGGGAAGGTGAGAGGGCGGTCATTGGCGGTTGGGCGCTGAGCGGCAGGCTAGCTGTCCAATCGGAAGCGGGCTACCTACCAAAGAGGCGGTGGATTGGTGGTCTTGGCAGACTGCGGTAGCCAATCAACAACGAGCCTTTCTGTTCGGCTCTCCGCAGGGCGGGACTATATCTTGAGCTAGGTTTCTATTGGCTGGCGGCTCCTGGCGGGTGTCATGGCGGCGTTTTGGCCCTGCTCTGAGCTCCGGGCTCGGCGGCTCTTAATACGGCTTCTTACGGTCTTTCAGGCAGAAGCTGTGCCCTGCCCTCTGGATGGGCCCGTCCTACAGCCAACGGAAACTAGCTGTCCTGGGATCCCTCTCTGCTTCCTTCAGGGAGGGTCCTGTGTTGGAGTTACAGTAAGAGGAGCCTTCGCTCCATGCTGTCAGCGCCTCTCTGTAAGGCACTCGGGTGCCCTGAGGTGATCCCAGCTTCCATCAGGAGCTCACTGCCCTCTTGTTGCAGTAAGTGGCCTGGCCGTTCTCCAGGATGGAATCATAGAATCACAGAATGGCCTGGGTTGAAAAGGACCACAGTGCTCATCTAGTTTCGACCCCCTGCTTTGTGCAGGGTTGTCAGCCACCAGGCCAGGCTGCCCAGAGCCACATCCAGCCTGGCCTTGAGTAAAGCCTGAGGCTTATCCCCCAGTCAGGGACAGAACCAGGGCTGGGGGGACATACTATGACCCCGAATGCACTTTTTAGCAGCCTGGACATACAGCGTGAGATGTTCTTTGTTGACTTTTGGGGAACTGAGGCCCCCAGGCCCAGAGACACAGCTTATCCAGTCCTGATGTTTTACAGAGGGTAATAAATCAATTTTGTGATAGTCCATTCTCCAGACACATAGGCTTTACAATCTGGAGTCTGCGTGATAATGAATGTGGCCTTGCCTGGCTCTATAGCCTTTTGCTAGGATAAGAGGTCACTTTGACTACTGTTTTTGCTCCTACGCTTCGTAGAATCAGTGGCTTGGGTTAGAAGGGACCTTGAAGCCCATGCAGTTCCAACCCCTGCTGTGGGCTGAGTGCCAGCCACCAGCCCAGGCTGCCCAAAGCCCCATCCTTGCCTTGTTTTGGGCACTACCAAGGATGGAACATCCATGGCTTCTCTGGGCAGCCTGTTCCAGTACCTCACCACCTTCAGAGTAAAAAAATTCCACCTGACATCCAGTCAAAATCTCCCCTCTTTTAGTTTAAAAACATTCCCTCTTGTCCTATCACTATCACCTCAGTCACTCAGAACAGTTTCCAGTTCTTTCGTGGAATGTGAAGGTCAGGCCTTGGGCTCTGAGCTTTCTCTTCCAAACAGCTAAGAAATAACAAATGCTCAGGAGTGGGATCTTGTTTTCTTCTTCCTTTTGCATAAAGAAAGCCTCTCTTGGCGAATAATGATGCCACCATTTTGTTGATTTAAGGACACAGGGACACACAGAGCAGCCTGTCAGTGAATTCAGTATTAATGTGAATCCCAGTTCCGCAGTGTGGTCTCTTCCCAGTGAAATTCCCTTTTTCTTTCTCCCAGAGCTGCATTATAAAGCGCTATTGTGAGAAGAGATTTGTTCCCAAATACCTTGCAACTATTGGTATCGACTATGGCGTCACCAAGTAAGTACCTTCATGGACAGCTGGGAGAGCGAGGTGGGCTGCGTGGTCACAGATGGTGTGGGGCAAAGTGAGGTGTCTGCAGCTGCAGACAGGGGTAAGACATCAGTGGTGCTGTTTTTTGTCCCACTGCTTCTGAGTGACTTCTCTGCCTTGAGTCAGGCTTGCTGTGGAGCACAGAGCAGAGCCACGTTAGTTTTCACAGCAGTCAAATAATCTGCATTTCAAGTAGCCCTGGTAACACAGAACCCCATTGCCATGTTGCATTGAGAACTAGTGCTTTCCTCCTTGTCTGACTAGCCCTAGGTATAATTTTCAGTCCATTAAACCCCAGAATCAGAACTTATTATTGATCTATCTGGTGCTGATCACTCAGCTCCCTCTCCACAGAGGGCTGGCAGAGAAGAGAGTGTTCCTATGGGGACACAGTTTGCACAGGGATTGACGTAGAGCTTCTGAACCGTTTCTTATCTCTCCTTTCAGAGTACAAGTCAGAGACAGAGAGATCAAAGTGAACATCTTTGACATGGCAGGGCACCCATTCTTCTACGAGGTAAGGCAGACCCAGCTCTAGGCACCACACCACAGGGCTTGCACGTCTCTGTAGCATTTAGCACTTGTCAGCTTTCTTCAGCATCTCTGGGGGGCTTAGACATGCAGTCCATCTTGTGTCTGAATGATGTGGCTGGTCCCGGATCGTCACTCTGCCTCATACAAATGGGGCTCTTGGTCAATTCCCAGACCTTGTTGTCTCCCCAGCAGTCAATATGACACTTTGTTCTCTGTTGTGCAGGGATTGGTCTTTTGGGAGCTGATCACTCCTGTGATGGGCCTGGGATTATTGCAGTAAAGGTATTGCATGCCTAGCTTTTGCTGGTACAAAAAAGCTTTTGCTTTTTGTTCCTGCAGGTGAGGAATGAGTTTTACAAGGACACGCAGGGAGTCATCCTGGTCTATGATGTTGGACAAAAGGAGTCTTTTGACGCTCTGGATGCGTGGCTGGCTGAGATGAAGCAGGAGCTGGGCCCCCACGGGAACATGGACAACATTGTCTTCGTTGTCTGTGCAAACAAGGTAGGCCATGGCAGGGAGCCGTGCCTTGTGCTGCAAGGTACTCAGTGCTCATTGTGTTCCCAGCATGAGCCAAGCTATTGAGCTCCCTCCAAAAAGGAAATACTGTTAGGTTATAGGGAAGACTTTCAAAGAGCTTGTATTTGAGGAGTACTGGAGGCCTCATTTCAACAGGGTTTGGGGAATATGGTGGCCACATGTCGGTCAGAAAGGGATCAAGCAGAGGTTACATAATCTCTGAATTAAATCAACACTCCAAGGCTTTTTCACACTTGTTGTCTGTGCTTTCTGTCCATGCTACCTCCATCCCTTCAAGATGAACAGTCAGCTTCTCCATCATTCTCGGTTCTGTGCTCCTCCAGCTGTCACTGCAGACCTCGACTGGGCTCTGACTTTCCCTTTGCTCTCATTTTAGATTGACTGCACAAAGCACCGCAGTGTGGATGAAAGTGAGGGGCGGCTGTGGGCAGAGAGCCGGGGCTTTCTTTACTTTGAGACATCAGCACAAACAGGAGAGGGAATCAATGAGATGTTCCAGGTAACGTAGAAAGAAGGCTGTGAGGGTACAGACACTGTATTTAGCCAGGATGGCAGACTGCAAAACATTCTCTGAACTTCTGGATCACACAAAGCTCTTTGGCCCACTCTGGGGGGGCTCAAAGGGATTTTTCCCAGTGAAGTGACACCCCTAGAAAGCTGTAGCTGTTCAGGTCAGGGTCAGTACTGGTCCTCTCAGTCCTAAGCTGACCTTAGCATTGCGTGGCTCAGAGCTGATGATCCTTCTGGCTGCAATGGGAACGTGATCCAGAAATGCTCCTGGTGCTGATTCAGGTGTAGCACGGAGCTTGAAATGCAGAGGGAGAGCCGTGCAGTGGGGAGCTGTGGGCATCCAGCAGTTACTCAGGTGCATCCCTCGCCCTTGAGGATCAGTCAGCGAGGGTGGCAGAAGCGTTCCAGTATCACTGCTACTGCCTGCAGGAACCATTCCCTTCTGCTGACTCCTTCCTGTGTCCGTAGACGTTCTACTCAGCCATAATTGACCTGTGTGACAACGGGGGGAAACGTCCCCCCTCCAGCATGGGGGTTGGCTTCACTAAAGAGCAGGCAGACGCCATTCGTAGGATCCGCAACAGCAAGGACAGCTGGGACATGCTGGGAGTCAAGCCTGGAGCCACCAGGTGAGGCAGACTTTGGCATTTACCAGACAGTCCATCGTGTTTCTGTTTGCCTCTGTGAGCTCTTAGTGAGGTGCCTGCTGCTCACTTCGTCTCACATAGCAGCCAGGTTCAAGTTTGTAGCCACAAAATCAGGGCAATGCAAAAGAAACTGTGCACCGAATTTCCTCTTCTACCAGACAAGCCAGGCTGAATTTAAGGGGGGGAATGCTGAACATGACAACTTCATCTCTTCCAGCTACCCAGCTCTGTGTTCTGTCTCCAGGCTGAGCTGTTTGTAGTCATTCACTTGCCAGTCATGTTTAGAGTGGCTTCAGCTTTACCTTTCTTGCCCTCTCTCTGGATCGAGGGAAGCTTTTAGGCTGCTGTAAGGCTGCTGCCCACGTTATCAAAAAGTGATTACAGTTCTTCCACGGTATCTTCCAAAAGAGAAGCTTTTCCCTTGCCTAGATCTCTAGTTAGGTGGAATTGGTTAATATTTGTGCAAGAGGTTGGATATGGAATCTTCCAGTTCTGCTGTGTGACTTGGGCAGCTAAAACGGAGCCCCAGAGCTTTGTCTTACATCTCTCTCTCTCTGAGACTCAGGAACTGTCCCTTTGTACACTTTGTGGAGAGCATGGAGAGTGAATTTTTGGATAGCATGCATCATTCAGCACTCTCCAGTCAGCTCTCTGAAATGTAGGTGTTGAGCACGATCTCTCCTCCAGGCCCTCTGCATCCACGGGCAGAGATCAGCAGCTCTGCAGAGCAGGTTGTGCTGTGATCACCGGCACAGATGGACTCACCTCCCTCACTGGGTGCCCCCCTCTCTCCACAGCCTGCAGCAGGAGATGAGGTGTCTGCCCTGCACCAGACAGCAGGGCTTAAAGGGCTGACATGATGTGTGATGCCTTCGCCCTGAGTGTGTAGGCAGTTTGATGTGGAGCTGAGTCAGGGTGCATGTGCCCCCACGCTGTCTCCCAGCTTCCTGTGCTTGTGGTGCCAGAGACTCAGCACACCAGGGCACATGGCTCAGGCACGTGTGTGGTGTGGTGGGTGCATTTGTGCCTGCACAACCACAGAAAAACAGGATCATCGAGTTTGGAACGGACCTCTGGAGATCATCGAGCCCAACCCCTTTGCTAAAGCTGGTTCTCTAGAGCAGGATACACAGGAAAACATCCAGGTGGATTTTGAGTATTTCCAGGGAACGAGACTCCACAACCTCTCTGGGCAGCCTGTGCCAGTGCTCTGTCACCTTCAAAGTAAAGTTTTTTCTCATGTTCATGTGGAATTTCATGTGTTCCAGCTTGTGCCCATTGCCTCATTGCTGAGCACCACTGAAAAGAGCCTGGCCCCATCCACTTGACACTCACCCTTTAGATATTTATAAGCTTTGATAAGACCCTTTCTCCAGGCTGAACAGTTCCAGCTCTCTCAGCCTTTCCTCATAAGGGAGATGCTCCAGGCCTCTATAATCATCTCTGTAGCCCTCCAGCAGTCTCTCACCAGCACCTTGACTGGAGGATCCCAGAATTGGATACAGTACTCCAGGTGTGGCCTCACTATGACAGAGTAGAGGCCACATCTGACTTCCCAGATAACTTTCCAGGTGTAGGACTCTACATTTGTTGAATCTCATCAAGTTCCTCCCTGCCCAACTCTCCAGCTTGTCCAGGTCTCCCGAAATGCACAGCTTTCTGGTGTGTCAGCCACTCTTCCCAGCTTCCCATCAGCAAACTTGTCGAGGGTGCAGTCCATCCCTTTGTCCAGGTCACTGATGAAGATGTTAAACAAGACCAGACCCAGTACCAACCCCTGAGGCACTGCTAGCTGCAGGCCTCCAACCAAACTGTGCTGCTGATCACAACCCTCTGAGCTGTGCCTGTGGTGAATGTGCACCTGCCTCAGGTTTCTCCCCATCCTTTGCTTGTGCCATGCTTAGAAGTACCGTGGGCATTTTTTCTTCAGCTCTTTGTCCATAGCTTCACTTCCAAAGCCTGGAGGTATCTTGGTGCCAGCAAGAGAAAGGTTCAGAAGTGTCCACACAGCTGTGTTTAGTGCAGGGGCAGCTCCTCACTCTGCTGTGCTCTGCCAGCAGGACAAGGCGATGGTTATCTGCTACTCAGGTCCCCTCACTGTTGTCTTCTCTTATCTCCTAGAGACGAAGTGAATAAAGCCTACAGAAAGCTGGCTGTGCTGCTCCACCCTGATAAATGCGTGGCTCCTGGGAGCGAAGATGCCTTCAAAGCCGTGGTGAACGCCCGAACTGCACTTCTCAAAAACATCAAGTAGGGAACAGAGCTGCTGAGAACTGGCAACCTTCCCTTCCTCCCAGCTAATTCCCAGGCAGCTGCACTGCCATGGGGCACCTCCTTCCTCCTCAGATTCATCCGCTGGCTTGGACAAAGACGCTCCCACCACCAAGCATAGGAGCAGAATCATAGTGTGCTTGCAATGAGTTGTAGAGGGGGCAGAGTGCTGAGGAAGGGAGAGGGACCCCCAAGCCTTCCCTGCATCTATGGCCTCAAGTTGGCAGAAGTGCTGAAAGCAGTGAATTGCCCGCTTTCCCAGCTGTTTTACACTCCCCACAAACTACCAGTCTTGGAGGAGGTTGGATGTGCAGCTCTAGCCTGTGGTTGCAGGGAGGGTAGGTTCGGTTTGATTGCAAGGCTGTGTGGGATGGGAATGAACAAAAGGTTACGTAAAGGCTGAAGGTGGAATGAGACACATTCAAACCTCGAGCCTAGCATTTGGCCTGAAAGCTGCTGCACCTGAAAGTGCTGGGGTCATGGGTTAGGGATACACAGGACAGCAGCCCCGAGAGCTGCAGTCCCTCAAGCCACATGGTCCCTCCTTCCCAGCCCTCTGCTAGCCATCTGCACTGCTCTGACAAACTCTGGGGAAATGCCCTTGTTCCTGGTGAGGGACTGTCCTCAGGTGCAGGTGGCCCTTGGCTATTTGCAGATAGATGCCAGGCGCTGACCTCAGGGTCCCCCATCTTCACCACACCTCAGAGCTGCATGTTGGTGTCGGTGAGAGTGGCAGCTGGCTCTGCAGGCCTGCTTGAGAGGAGCTGAGACCCTGCATGAGTTACATCCCCAAAGGGAATGTGTTAGGGCTGGCTATGTAAGACAGCACCCCCAAAAATCCAGCACCCCATTCACATGTGCCAGTCTGCCTACCCACTTGGCCCTGTGTCTCCCTCTGATTAGTTTAGCAGTAGAGGGGCATGTTCTTCCTCAGCCCTGTTTTCTGACAGCAGCAACGTGTCACCCTGCTTTGCTGGTTGTGTTACAGGTTTGTGTCTGCCTCACTGATCAGCAGGTGGGTCTGGGGTGCTTCCTCTTAGTCGCAGCTGCTGCTTTCTTAGAATATTCTTGTTGATTCAGAGAGGAGCACTGCTGGTAATCCCAGGAGGTGCCTGCAGAAGGTTGGGTCTGGCCAGTGGGATCCTGAGAGAGGTCAGAGCCATGATGACTGCCTGACTCAAGTGGGAGCTCCCTTGGGATCCTGTGATTTTGTCAGGTGATTTTGTCAGTTTTGTTACCTTGCTGCTCCGTGAGCTTGGCAGAGAAGGACAAGACACTAAGCTGTGAAACTGAAGCCACTGAGTGAGTGAGTGAGTGAGTGTTTGTGCCCATATCTCACCCCCAGAAGTATCCTAAGTTCAAAAGTTTGTTCCAATGGTCAGTGCAATATATATATTTTTTTCACTACAGGCAGCTAATCTGTGTTTCCCTTTCAAACTATATCATAAAACAACAGTAGATCCCCCTCTTCTTGGCAGCAAGCATTAAGGGTCTTTAAGGCCAGCATCATTTTGCACTTGCTTTAGTTTCTGGTGCTAGGTTACTGAGAAGAAGAAACAAGCTGTCCTGCTGAGAAGCACTTTGTGCTCCTCCAGTGTTGGTATCACAAGGGGAAATGTCATAAAGGGTCAGAGTTTCAATAGCTCCACGTATCCTCTGCTGTGTGTATAAAGAGCTGGGCTGGGGGAGGTCAGCAGGACGGGGATTGGAGCTGCAGTGTGTTGCTCTGAGTCTTGTTCCACGCGTTTTATAAGGCTGCAGAGTTCACTGGAAACCTCCCCACTTGCCCAGCACAGGAAACCACTTGATTCTGGCTTCAGACCTATTTCTCTGCATTTTTTTTTCCACCGAGGAGGGTGAATAATCCTGTTGCTGAATGGCGCGCTTCATTTTCAGGCTGAGATCTCGGAGCAGTTTAAAGGTTGCCTCAGTTCCCACTACTCAGGTGCCCTCCTGCTCTGATGTGCCGTGCACGATCCCTCCGTTTGCTTCTCAGGTGACTGCCTGCTGCTGCTCTGGGGTTCCTCCTGTCTGTTTACTGAGCTGACCAGATGTTTGGGGACGATTTACACACACGCATGTCACGTCTAGCGATGCTGGTGACCTTCGAAGTTGTGTGATTTTTATAAATTAACCCTTCTCCCCCCCCCCTTTCGGAACAAGAAAGCCCTATGAGCTGTCCTCCCACTGTGACTGCTTGCTGTTAATGTTTAATTGCCCTTTGACTCATTTCTCTCCGCCCCAGCTGGGTCTGGCCGAGGCTGGTGGTGAAGAGCTGCCCTCGAGGGTGATGGAGGCTGTGAATCAACTCTGCAGGAGGGGAGCCAGGCTAAGGAGAATGATGTAGCTTCTGCAGGGATGTGATGTGGGATGCAGTGGGGCCTGCAGCTCTCCCTGCCTCCCTTTAGATGTCCCCTAAACACCTAGAGGCAGAGGTTGGCTCCATCCTGCAGCATCTCTGCGCTGACAGCTCTGCTCATCTGCTTCCTATGTTGCACCTTCAGGACCCTGAACTCCACTCCCTTCAACAAGGCTGTTCCTATCCAGGCTGGTTCTGTCTGCCCCATACAAAGCAACTTTCCCTTCAGCATCCAGAAATTTGACAAGAACTGCTTCTAGAGACCACTGGGAGCACGAAGACTCCATCAGTGTGGCCCACAGGTGCTGCCCACCTTCCTCCCAGCACTTGCTGGAGGCAGGGGCTGGGGAGCACACTGGCATTTCTGGTCTGGCCCGGTGCCTGATCACCCCCAGCCACTGTCAGCTCTGCTTTGTGCTGCTCAGTTACTTCCCTTTAGCCACAGCAGGACAGAGGTAACCCCAAGCACTCCAGAAGCCTCCTGAGGGCTGCGGCTTCGGCATTCTCATTTTGGTATTAATTATTACACAGAAGCAATTACTCCTGGCAGTGGAGCCAGGATGGTCTCCCATTACAGCTGCTGGCCCAGAGCTCAGCTGAGGATGCATGGGTATCTGGCAGGGCTCCTTCGACTGTGGTCCAGGGCATCTCCAGCAGCTCTGAAGCATTGCCAGTTTTCCAGATCAGGGATGCCAGAGAGGAGCAGGCAGTGGAGCAGCAGTGAAACACGAGGGACAGGGAACTTTTCTGAAGAGGTTTCAATGGGGACAGCCTAGAAGAAGGGGACGTACGTGTGGGAAAGCCTTGGTTTGCTGTGCTCCTCAGTGGGGGTATTGTAAAGCGGCTGTCACCCCAGAGAGGGCCGCGGGTGGATGGCCCACGCATCTTTTGGGCTCTGGGTTTGGGGTTCCTGGCACCAAGTGAGGCTGAAGGCATTTGGTTCAAGAGATGCACATCCTCTTGGAGACCGTAGCCCCGGTGCGTAGAAGGGGATGGGAAAGACGAAGCAGGGAGCAGCACTGAGTAGAGCAGGCTGGGATGCTGGAGGGGGCAATATGAGCAACCCCACCGGCACGGGAGCATTGCCAGCTACCCAAGCCCCGAAGCAGCGTCCCCCGCGCTCCCCTACCTTCCCCGCAACCCAGGAAGGGCCGCGAGCGGTACAACCCTCCCAACCCGCCCCCACCTCCCCACCCCGGCGGTACCGCGGCCTCCCCGCAGCCGGCAGCGAGAGGGTTACGGAAGGCGGGGACGCACCGGGGCCGCACCGGTACGGGCACGACCGGCGGTGGGCTCCCTCCCCCGGCCCGGGGAAGCCCCGAGCGAAGCCCCCCGCGGGGCCGGAGCCCTCCGGGATGCGGGAGGAGAGCAGAGGATGCTGCCGGGAGCGGCGGGGCCGCACCTGCGCTGCCGCAACCGGGAGGCGGCGGGGCTGGGGCGGGGGACGGAAGGGAGGGAGCGGAGCGGCGGGGCCGGGGCAGCGCCGGGGTCGCCCCCGAAGCCGGCTGCCCTCGAAGGAGGGGCAGGGAAGGAGGGAAGGAGGCATCGCGACATTTTTCCACTCCGCGTCGCTCCGCTCGCAGCCAGGCAGTGCGCAGGGGCTGGGCAGGCCGGCTCGGCACGGCTCCCGGCCTTCGCTATTTATAATCCCCATCGCCTCCTCCGGCCGTTCTTCCGCGCGAGGAGAGCCCGGAGAGAGCGGCTCCCGGAAAGGAGAGCGACCGCGGAGCTCCGCCGAACGGGGATGCTGAGGGCGATGCCCCGCTAAGCATCGTTTCTCCGGGATCGGGGTGGGAAAAGCATCGCGATGCCGAGGAACAGGGATTTCTCGGAGCCCGAGTACTCGGCCGAGTACTCCGCCGACTACTCGGTGAGCCTGCCGTCGGACCCCGAGCACGCCGTGGGCCGGACCCACGAGGTGACGGTGCGCAGCTCGGGGCCGTGCCTCTGCCTGCCCCGCTTCATGCGCCTCACCTTCGCTCCCGAGTCCCTGGAGAACCTCTACCAGACCTACTTCCGTCGGCAGCGTCACGAGACCCTCCTGGTGCTGGTGGTCTTCGCAGCCCTCTTCGATTGCTACGTCCTCCTCATGTGCACCACGGTCTACGCCGCCGACAAGTTGGCCCCGGCCTTGGCAGCGGGGACCGGCTTGGCTGCCCACGTGTTGCTTTTTGCCCTCTGCAAATACAGGCTGCTACCCGAGCGCGCCGCCCGTCGCTTCCTGCCCTACGTCCTCTGGGTCCTCATCTTGGCCCAGATCTTCTGCTACTTGGGCCTCAACTTCTCCCGTTCGCCCGAGGCCAGTGACACGGTGGGCTGGCAGGCCTTCTTCGTCTTCTCCTTCTTCATCACGTTGCCGCTGCGCCTGGCGCCCATCGTGCTCATCACCGCCGTGTCCTGCGGCGTCCACACGCTGGTGCTCGGCGTCACCGTCGCCCAACAGAGGCAGGATGCCCTGGATGAGGGCACGCTGCTGAGACAGGTACGGGGACACGGGGACAGGAAGGGGGATGCGGGGACCCGGGGGTGGCGTAGGGCAAATCGTGCGATCATCAAATCATTAAGCTCGCAAAAGACCTCTACAATCACCAAGTCCAACCGTCAACCCGTTACCACCTCACTCGGTCATAAAGGATCATTCAGGTTGGAAAAGGATTCTGAGGTCTCCAAACCCAGCCCCAAACCCCCCATCGTGCCCACTGGCCGCGTCCCTCAGTGCCACATCCCCACAGTTCTTCAACGCCTCCAGGGACGGTGACTCCACCACCTCCCTGTTTCGTTACCTAATATCTAACCCAAACCTCCCCTGGCACAACTCGAGGCCATTACTTCTCATCCTACCTCATCCTAGTCAGGTTGAAGAGGCCAACTGTGTTCCCATGGCTTAACCCCGCGTTCACGTCCGTCTCTATGCTTTGAGCCTAGAGTTGCTTTGATCCGGGCACTCTGAGCTGGTGGTGGTGTTTGTTGGCTGCAGGATGCTCCCCTAAAACATCCCCATGGCACCCATGCCACAGACCCGGCCTCAAAGCTACAGATTCGACCCCAAGAGCCACCCAGGGTGTGTAGACAAATGGGCTGTGCTTTAGCTGCTGGGGAAATTGAGGCACGCTGGGCTGAGGGCATCCCCATCCTCCCTGCCAAGGGGCTCCACTTGTGCTGATTTCCCCTTAAATTACAAAAATGGCTTTAAGAGGCCATTTTTAACCAAAGCCTGGCAGCAGCCCAGCGTGGGCCTTCCTTCAGGCTCACAAACAGCCACCAGAAGATTCCCAGGAGGATGGAGCTGGGAGAACTGAGTGGCCCCAAGCAGGCACCAGCCCCACAGCCATCAGCCCACAGGGCTGGGACCCATCGACCCCCCCCAGTGCTGAAGCTCTGGTGGAGGCTGCTCAGCCCTGTGCCTGGGGATCTTTGGGGATGATTTTTTGCCAAAGAAAACGTAGAGAAACAGCATCCCTGAGCTCAAATGCTGCCATAGGGATGGGCCACCATTTTGTGCATGGCAGCAAACAATGGGGATGCAGGGGTAGAGTGGTCCTTGGCCCATCACCTCAATATTTCCTGGGAAATTCTTGCCTGGAGCAGCTAGACAGTGTTGTCACTGCCCCAGAGCAATGGGTTTTGCAGCAGGAGGGCAACCCAAGCCCCACTCATGTCCCCCATGGCCCATCCATCTTGGGTGCTCCAGCAGGCAGCACACACAGCGTTTTCAGGCCTGCTAGTAGCACGGCCTTCTTCAGGGGATGGGAAAATAAAAGGCAGAGCTGCAAACTTGTGCAGCAGTGGCTGTTGACAGTGGAAAATCATGCTGGAAGTGCCCACACTGCCCGCTCCACACGTGCGCTCCGTGAAAAGATGCTACGGAAACCCGTGCAAGCAGTGGCTTTCCCAGGTTTTGCTGCTGATCCAAAAAATGCAAACCCAAAAGAGCTGCATGCAACAGGGACTCCATCTCCTGCCTTTGCTCCTGGCACTGCAGTGAGATGGTGACAACGTGCCTGGATGTGGGGGCTCTGCAGGCATCCCCCCGGCCAGCAGCGCCTGCATTCATCATTGCCGTGGCACGGCGAGTCCAGGGCCAGCAAAACCTTGGCAACGCCGCATGCCTCAGCCTCTGCTTGCTGCAAAAGAGGAACATTATGTCCAGAAATAAACATCATATGCTTTATTATTATGGACGTTTGTACGGCTCCCCGAGGGCACTGCTATTAATAGGATGAAGCAGCGGGTGCTGCTCGGACCGGCGCAGCCCAGGAGGATTGATGAGAAATGCCAGCAGCTTCTGCCCTGCTTCAGCTGTCCAGGATGAGCCCATGGGCTGAATGGGGCTGGGGGGCTGGGGCTCTGGGTTTGGTGGTGCTCCATGCCTTGAGCCAGACAGGATGCATGGGATTCAGTCCAAAGAATCATAGAGTCATTAAAGGTTGGGAGGGACCTCTGAGGTGCCCAAGTCCAACCCCAGCTCACACCCACCGTGCCCACTGCCCACATCAATCAGTGCCACACCTCTGTGCTTCTTGAACACCTCCAAGGATGGTGACCCCACAGCCTCCCTGGGCATCTGTGCCACTGCATCACTGCTCTTCTGGAGATTAAACTGTTTCTAATATCCAACCCGAACCTCCCCTGGCACAACTTCAAGCCATTACCTCTCATCTTACCATGTGGTCTCCATCCCCTGCCCATGGCTTCGTTGTCACTCACTGGGCTGGGCCATTGACTCAGCCCCAGTTTGGATGGCTTCCACCCCTGCAAGACACTGGTGGGGCCAGAGGAAAATGGCACGGTCTGCGGCCCACCTTGGAGCACCTGTTGGATGGTTTGGGAGTTGAGCATCCCTGGCACAGCACAAGGATGTGCTTGGCTGCGGTATATATGGCCATGTGACGTGGGGTTTTGGGGTAGGCATGTCTCCATCCAGGCGAGGTTCCCAGTGACCCTATGTGTGCCAAACAGTGCTGAGCTCGGCGGAGTGGTGCATTGTCATGACAACTGCTCAAAAATAGAGAGAGGTGGCTGGTTTGAGGGTTTCTTCTCTGTGCCCACCTCCAGATGGTTCTCACTTGCCAGCTGCCATAGTGGGGCTTCCCGGGAATCCCGAGCTGCAGGGATGGGGGATGGGCACAAGCAGTGAGAGCTGGGCTTTGGGATGCAGGGCTGAGGAGTAGGGGTCAGGAGGTGGACACTGAGCATGGTGGCAAGTCCCCAGTGGAGACAGGCTGTCACTCAGCTTGTGCTCTGGTATGGGAGGGCTTCTCTATATCCTCAGAGCTGTCTTCAGCAGAGCTGCAACCTGCCATCGTGTCCTTCCTGCCACATTTAGCCTTTCTAGACTAAACAAACTGAATTCTTTCAACTTTCACTCATCAGGCATACTTTCCACGAAGGGCTCTTGCTCTTGTTTCCACTGTCCCATTGACGGAGTCTGACATATGGGCCAGGTCCAGCACCATGCTCACAGCAAACAGAATGGGTTTTCATGGCCAGCAGCACCCGGGCACATCCACCTTTCATACTGCCACCTCATAGCCATGGTTTTGGCTGCTGGAAGGGATGGGAGCATGGACATTTTTAGGGTTTGGCTGTGTTTTCATTAGCTTGTATACTTCAGCTCCTGCCTAACTGTCCCCAGGGCAGCTCCTATCCCTGTGGACCCACTGCCATTTTCCAAAACACCTCTGCAAGGTTTAATGAGGCAGTCAGCCCTCAGGGGCCCTGAGGTCTCCTGTCAACCTCTCCTGCAGAGCCACCGCTTCATGGCAGTGAAGTGAGTCCCCCCAGCAGCTATCCATGGCTGTGGCACAGAGGCTTGCACCTAGAGTTGATTTCATGTCTTCCATCATCAGAATGCTTTCTCACCCCAAATCATCCCCACAGATCCTGTCCAACATTGCCATCTACCTTTGTGCCATCACGGTGGGCACCATGTCCTACTACATGGCTGACCGCAAGCACCGCAAGGCCTTCCTGGAAGCACGGCAGTCCCTCGAGGTGAAGCTCAACCTGGAGGAGCAGAGCCAGCAGCAGGTAGGAGCCGTGGCTGGGGACAGTATGGGGACAGCAAGATGGGGCACAGGTGGCTGGCAACAAGGATAAGAGGACCAGAGGTGGGAATTGCGATTCAGTGAGGACTCACCATGTAACTGTCCTCTTCCAGGACCCCACAGCTTCTGACACGGTCACCTCCAAGCTGTCCCCATCCCCGTGGCAGGTCCCTGTCCTCGTGTGTAAGCAGGTGGCAGGTCCCCAGCTTTGGGCATGGCCACATGGCAGTTCCTTACCCCGTTACACAACCACGTGGCATGGCCATGCTGTAGGTCCCATTCATCAGGCATGGACACATGGCACGTCCCTTTGTTTGGGCATGTTCATGTGGCATGTCACTGTCCTTGGGCAGAGCCATGTTGCAGGTCCGCAGGCATGGCCGGGCAGCAGGTCTCCATCACTGGACATGGACACGTGGCAGGTCCTTATCCTCAAGAATGATCACAGCTATACAGCAGGTCCCTGCCCAGTCACAGACATTTGGAATGTCTCTGTCTATAGACATGGTCATATGGCAGGTCATTGTCCTCAAGCATGGCCATGCAGGATGTCCCTACCATCTTTGGGCAGGGCCATATGTCACATCCCCATCATCTGGTGTGGCCACGTAACATTTCTCTGTCCCCAGACATCGCCGCACAAGAAGTCTCCATGTCCCCATCACCAGACATAGCCCTGCAGCATTTCCCCACCCCCAGCCAGCAATTTCCCCATTGGGATCTTGGCCACCTCACTTCTCCCAGTGCTGATCCTGCTGAGGGGACAGGAGTGATAACAGCAGGTGGAGAACCTGCATGGTGTTGACAGAAGGCAGTTGGAAAGCTTCATTTTCTCCAGGCGGCATCCAGTTATGAGCCCAGCTAATTTTAGCACCTTATCTGGGGCCTCTCTCCCCATCTCCCATCTCTTATCTTGTTGATCCGCTGCCAGCAATTTGCTCCCAATGGCAACAGAGATGTGTGTTGGGTCCAGCCCACTGTCAGCACCGTGCTTCTTGGGGTGGGAGGAAGAACCAGCACAACACCCACATCACAGGGAGCACTTTGTGGCCTTTTTCCCACCAGCACTGCCCCATAAATTGGCTGGTCAGTAGCTTTGAAGCTGGCAAAGCGACTGGGTGAATTCAGGGTTATTCAGCATGAAGCCCCAGTGAACATCTTGGGAAATCCCTGTCTCCTTTCCTTGCAGCAGGGTCTCACTCTGTGCTGTCTGTATGGTGGCAGCTCTGAAAGCCACAGGCAGGGACATGAAGCTGTTCCTCCAGCAGCGGCCCCGCTGTGCACAGAAACCCGGGGGAAAACCCACTTCATTAACAGTGTTAATTACACATAGCACAGATCCTCACGTGCAGCCAGCTGGGAGATGCATCCCCTTTCCAGCTGCAGAGCTGTGGCAAAAGCAGGAAGTACGATGTCCGCCATGGGTTTACTCCTCCTTGGGGCCAGTGCTGCTGCCCTATGGGGTGGCATGTGGACACACCATGCCTTTAAATCAAGAGTTCCTCCATGGTGTAGTTGTCCCATCCCCAGGGCAGCTTGCAGGGACATAAAATCAGAGAATCAGAGTCATTCAGGTTGGAAAACACCTCCAACATCCACAAGTCCAACCCCAGCCCACCCCACCATGCCCACTGCCCACGTCCCTCAGTGCTACATCCCCATAGTTCTGGAACACCTCCAACCTGAACCTCCCCTGGCACAACTTGAGGCCATCACCTCTTCTCCTGTCACTAGTAGACATTGCAGCAGACCCTCCAGTGCTGGCATGGGTTTTTGGGCTGAACTTTGTCACCTTTTGTCCCAAAGGAGAGGGGGCTGCTCAGAATAGCACACGCACAGTGCGCTTGCACTCAGTTTCTTGCCCTGCCCCCCAGGAGCGGCTGATGCTCTCCATCCTACCCAAGCACGTGGCGGATGAGATGCTGAAGGATATGAAGAAGGACCCGAGCCAGAAGGAGATGCAGCAGTTCAACACCATGTACATGTACCGCCACGAGAATGTCAGGTAGGGCTGGCTTCTACCCATGCCATGGTCAATGGGGAAAATCTCTCAATTTCTTGGATTTAGGGCCAGAGAAGCCCTAGAGGGAGATTGGGGGGGGGAGGGGATGGTGGTGGCTACAGCAAAGGGTAACAGGGGACAGCTGCCAGCCAGACTATGGCTTGGGGCCACTTTTTGATCCAGACATGATTTGCAGAGCATCGTTTCCAGCCACGTCCCAAAATAGCCTTTGGGGACATAGCTGAACCGATCGTCGCAGTCACGTCTGCGTTATGGGAAAAGAAATTCTCGCTGCAAATTCTCCCTGTGAGGAGCATATTTGTAACGCCTCGCTCCCCACAGCATCCTCTTTGCAGACATCGTGGGCTTCACGCAGCTCTCCTCATCCTGCAGCGCCCAGGAGCTGGTGAAGCTCCTCAATGAGCTCTTCGCTCGCTTCGACAAGCTGGCAGCCGTGAGTGTCCCCGCTCATCAGCAAGGGGATGGGCAGGAGATGCCCCATTTTTTTTCACTGGCAAAAATAGGACGGGGAAGGGGTGGGGGCCTCCACCATCTGGGCTGCAGTTGGCCAAATCTTCAGGGAGGCAGGGAGGGAATGGAAAATCGGATTATTTGTGTCCCTTGTGAGCATGGAAGAGCTTGGCATGGGGAAGGATGGAGCAAGCCCTGCCTGGGAAAGGGATGGGGGGAGCCCAGTCTTGGGGAGGGGGTTGATACCATGCCCCTTTCCCCAGAAATACCACCAACTGCGCATCAAGATCCTGGGTGACTGCTATTACTGCATCTGTGGGCTGCCCGACTACCGGGAGGACCATGCTGTCTGCTCCATCATGATGGGGCTTGCCATGGTGGAAGCCATTTCGTAAGAGCTTCTCAGATTGTCCCCAGGTTGTCCTTGTCATTGTTCCCAATTTGTCTTCATCACTGCTTCCAGCATAACTTAGAATCGTAGAATGACTTGGGCTGGAAGAGATCTTGAGTTGGTAGGGATCTTGAAGCCCAACCAGTTCCAGTCCCATGCTGTAGGCTGGGATACCTCCCATAGACCAGCCTGCCCAAAGCCCCATCCAGCCTGGCCTTGGGCACTGCCATGGGGCCTGGGGCACCCACAGCAACCCGTGCCAATGCCAATGACAGTGTCCTTGTCCTTGTTCTCACTGTGTTCTTGTCATCATTTCCAGCATGTCCTCATCGCGTCTATTGTGTGCTGGTCACTGTCCCGAAGGTGTCCTTGGGATTTGGCAAAAAGCAGAGAGGACCCAGTGATGGGTACTGATACAGGCAGGGGCTCCCCGGTGCCCCAGCAGGGTCACCCCATTGGGCTTCTCCAAGGCAGCACACCACCCTTACCCTTTTCTGTCTCATTTCCTGTGCCAAGTGCACTCAATTAAGGAAAGTGTTATTGCCCTGGGGTTGGAAGAAGAAGGGGTAGTGAGTGGCTCCCATGTCACCCTCCCAGTTACGTGCGGGAAAAGACCAAGACAGCGGTGGACATGCGTGTGGGAGTGCACAGCGGGACGGTGCTGGGCGGCGTGCTGGGCCAGAAGCGTTGGCAGTACGACGTGTGGTCCACCGACGTCACCGTGGCCAACAAGATGGAGGCAGGTGGCATCCCTGGGTGAGCATCTCTCAGTAGGGATGAGACGTGGTGTCACCATCCCATAGCCATAAGGGTGGCCCCGGTTCACGGCACCTCGTGTCCCGCAGGCGTGTGCACATCTCACAGAGCACCATGGATTGCTTGAAGGGCGAGTTCGAGGTGGAGCCAGGCGAGGGTGGCTCTCGCTGCGAGTACCTGAAGGAGAAGGGCATTGTCACCTACCTCATCGTGGTGCCCAAGCAGCCTCTACGCAACGGCATCAATGGGGTGGTGAGTAGCGGCGTGGGCGCCGGTGCCACCGCAGCAGACATCCTTGGCACAATGTGAGCCACCGCCTCGGCCTTGCAGAAGCTGTCACTGACCTCATCCCATGGAGGCTCCCCGCTGCTCATCAACACCAAGGAGCGCAACGGCAGTGCCAGCTTGGCGCGCACCAGCCCTGAGGAACCCGATGAGTCCGACGCCAGGGTGAGGGGCACCCTGGAGAATGGGGAGGAGGATGGAGAGGTACGGTGCGTGGGAAGCACCCCCTTCAGCTTGTATTTTGGAGACTACCATGATGGCCTCAGCGTTCCCACTGATGCTTTGCTTCGTGGCGCAGGCTGTGAACCCATCCTTCCCCAATCCGCGGCGCCGGCTGCGGCTCCGGGACCTGGCTGAGCGGGTAATCGACGCGTCGCAGAATGAGCAGGAGCTCAACAAGCTGCTCAACGAGGCCCTGCTGGAGCGCGAGTCTGTCCAGGCGTGAGTCACCCAGCCGGCGGCGCGACCCAGCCCAGCCCTGTTGGGTGCTGATGGCCAATGTTGCTGGCAGGCTGAAGGGGAAGAGCACCTTCCGGCTCTCCATGCGCTTCATTGACCCTGAGATGGAGACGCGCTACTCAGTGGAGAAGGAGAAGCAGAGTGGTGCTGCTTTCAGCTGCTCCTGTGTTGTCCTTTTCTTCACTGCCTTGGTGGAGGTCTTCATCGACCCTTGGTATGTTGGGGAGGCATTGGGGATGGATTGCCCCAGCTCACCTTCAGCCCTGCAGGGCTTCAGGTCTGTCCCATCCTGGGTCTTTTTTGCGACAGGTTGGTGGCCAACTACGTGACCTTCGTGGTGGGGGAGATCCTGCTGCTCATCCTTACCCTCTGCTCACTGGCTGCCATTTTTCCCCGGGTGAGAGCGGGATGGGCAGCCTCAGGGGGTGGGGATACTGAGGATAGGTGAGGTTTGGGAGCTGCTCTTTCCCCCAACACCTTTCCCACCTATATTTTGTGCCACTCCATTATCCAATATTTGTTCTCTCTATGGCCACCGTGATGATGTGTCCCACCTGGGTGAAGTCCCTTGTCTTCTCCCGGCAGGTCTTCCCCAAAAAGCTCGTGGCCTTCTCCACCTGGATTGACAGGACTCGCTGGGCACGCAACACCTGGGCCATGGCTGCCATCATCATTGTCACCATGGCTGATATTGTGGACATGGTGAGACATGGGGCCAGCGCAGGAACCCTCTCTGACCTTCTGTGTCCCAGCAGTCCATAATTGTGCACAGTCCCATGCACACAGCCAATCATTAAATCAATGAGGGCTGCACTGAAGCTGGAGAGGATTTTAGCACCTGGCAGTTGGGGTGTCCTCCACTCTCCCACAAAGTATTCCAGCTCTTGGGGGGACATCATCATTCCCTGCCCCCCGTCCTCATCCTGCCCTCATGCCCCCAGCTCAGCTGTCAGCAGGACTACAGTGGGACAGGCAACGGGACGGTGGTGCCACCACGGCCAGGTGGCTGTTGGGAGCAGCCCAAGTACTACAGCTACATCGCCGTGCTGGCCCTGGTGGCCACCATCATGCTGGTGCAGGTCAGCCACATGGTCAAGCTGACTCTCATGGTGCTGATCACTGGGGCAGCCGGCACTGTCAACATCTACGCCTGGGAGCACATCTTCGATCAGTACGACCGGCGCCGCAGCCAGCAGAGCATGTAAGGGGTGGCAGGAGCATGGTGAGGGGGCATGGCCAAGCTCACCACCCACCTACACCTTGCCACATCCTCCAGCAGGTCCTCGCTGGTCCCCTCCAAGTACTCCATGACAGCCATGATCTTCATCGTGATGCTCAGCTTTTACTATTTCTCTCGCCACGTGAGTGACTCGGCCCCCTTAGGAGGCCCCTTTCTTCCTTCCTCTCTGTGATGTTACTACAGCCCCGAGCCTGATTTCTGCATGCTCCAACAAAGCACGGTTGGTCCCCAACTGTGGAACCACCTCCAGCTCTTCTCCACGGAAACCTAGAACTACATTGGCACCTCCATCGCCCCCATAAGATTTAGAGCAGGCAGCATCATTGTGGCTCTAGAGCCTGTGCTTTCCCCATGAAGGTCCCATTTGCCCTTCACATGAGGTCTTATGTCTCCCATTACGGTTTCACCTTGCCCCATAGCCTCCATCCAAGCCTGGATCAGCCCCACACCAGCTGGCATGCTCCTAGTGCTGGTGAGGCCCTGCTGCACCCATCTCCCCCTGCCTGCAGGTAGAAAAGCTGGCCAGGACACTCTTCCTCTGGAAGATCGATGTCCACGACCAGAAGGAGAGAGTCTATGAGATGCGGCGCTGGAACGAGGCTCTTGTCACCAACATGCTGCCTGAGCACGTGGCCCGGCACTTCTTGGGCTCCAAGAAGCGGGACGAGGTGAGGGGGCACCCAGGAACACAGACCTTCTGTCCCACAAGCAGCATCCCCAAGAATCCTGGTTACATGTAGTGATTCAACCCATTTTTTTTTTTTTGTTCATGGCCTCTGTATCTGGAGAGGTTGCCAAAGACTCTAGTCAAACATCTTTGGTTGGACGGAGATTTCTTGGCCTTGCAAAGGAGGACTGCTGAGCACCCTTATTTTTTTCAGATGGAGGAGGGTTGGGGTTGGAGGTTTTGGGCTCGCTGGAGGTGCAGGCACATCTCCATCTGATAGCCACAGCTCCAGCTGACAGCCACTGTCCTTCCCCTCCCCAGGAGCTGTACAGCCAGTCCTACGATGAGATCGGCGTCATGTTTGCTTCTCTCCCCAACTTTGCTGACTTCTACACAGAGGAGAGCATCAACAACGGGGGCATCGAGTGCCTGCGGTTCCTCAACGAGATCATCTCTGACTTTGACGCAGTGAGTTGGGCTGGAGCTGGTCATGGGGGCAACACAGGGCTGTGGCCAATAGCCTCAGGTGCCTGAAGATCTATCCCCATGGCTCAGCTCCTGGACGAACCCCAATTCCGGTGTATCACCAAAATCAAAACCATCGGCAGCACCTACATGGCCGCGTCTGGAGTGACTCCTGATGCCAACGCCAACGGCTACAGCACCAAGGTAAGGGGTCCCTGTGGCCGGGGATGGTGGGCAAGGGGGGCATTCCTGACCCACTGCTCTTGCAGAAGGAGACCCTCTCGGATAAGGAGCGCTGGCAGCATTTAGCTGACCTCGCCGACTTTGCCTTGGCCATGAAGGTGACACTGATGAACATCAACTACCAGTCCTTCAACAACTTCATGCTGCGCATAGGCAAGTCTGGGGACGTGGGGCTCTCCCCTCCTTCCCTGTGAGCGGTGGGACCACATGAGGCCTGGGGTGACCTCATGCCCTGTCCCCCAGAGCAGACCCTGGGTGTGCTATCTGGATGTCACCAAGCACAGAGGTGACACCCACCCTGCTCTTGCACAGGCATGAACAAGGGAGCCGTGCTAGCAGGAGTCATTGGTGCCCGCAAGCCACACTATGACATCTGGGGCAACACAGTGAACGTGGCCAGCAGGATGGAGTCCACTGGTGTGATGGGGAACATACAGGTGGGACAGCACGACCTGGGCAACCAAGGGGACAAACTGAGAATTATTCAGAAGCGTTCACAGCCCTTGAAATGCACTGTGATTTGCACGGGAAGGGAAAGCACTGCCAGCAGTATTCAGCAGGGCTGGGAGTAGTTGACAGCTCCTCTAAGCTGGGAACTGGGCAAGGGGGCTAAAAGCAGGGCACCTCAAGACAACGGACAGCTTGGTGGGTGGGTAACCTGTTGCCCAAGCAGCACACGGGGGTCCACACTACCTGTGCTGTGTGCTGGGCAGGGTCTCCCCAGCCTCCCACTGTGTCCATTCGTCCCTGCAGGTGGTAGAGGAGACGCACCTCATCCTGAAGGAGTACGGCTTCCGCTTTGTACGCCGTGGGGCCATCTACGTCAAGGGCAAAGGGGAGCTGCTCACTTTCTTCCTCAAGGGCCGGGAGAAGCAGGGCTCCTTCGTCAACGGCTCATCCGTCACCCTGCCCCATCAGGTGGTGGACAGCTCTTGAGGGCCTGGCGCCTGCCAGCCAGCACAGCCACCGTCTGCCCAGCACCCAGAGGGGTGGCCAGGGGGGCCCAGTGCCCAGCACCACAGCCGGCAGGGACATCTGTCCCACTGAGGTCTGGATCTGAAACCAAACTTGAGAAATCGACCCCTTTGCACAACCCTTTCCAAGTCCCTGCTGGAAAGTTCCTTTGCTCCATCGTGCCTGCACACAAGCTCACAGCCCTCAGTGGGTGTGGGGTTGGGGCTGCCTTTCCCCAGGCACCCCAGGCTTTGCAGGGGAGGGCAGCAGTATGGCATCCAAGTAGCATTGTGGGCCCCAGCTGCCATGCACTCAGCACAAGGAGATCCAAACTCAGGGTCGGATGGAAAGACACGTCTCTCCTACACACAGGAGCATCCGGGCTTTGCTGTTAGTCCATACCGAGTTCATCCTTGTCACAAACAACATAGTTAGGAGATCGGGGAGAGAGAGTGCAGTACCACCTTGGGCTCAGAGAAAAAGAAACAAAAACACAGAATATTGCGTATTTCAGATATATAAATATATATACATAAGAGTACAGATTGACATTTATATTTTTAACTGTGCCTGTTCGCCCCCCCACGCACGCTGTGGTCAGCTGCTGTCACTGCTTGATGGGAAAGAGGACCTGGGACTGGCTGAGAAGGGACTGCGTTATTCAGCGTGATGCTGCCAGGGCCAGGGGGGAAGGGAGGCACACAGAGTGTAATTATGCCATTAGTTTCTTGAATAGAAAGCTGAATTTCAAAGCCTGGTTCTGCGTCTGCTGTGTTCTGGGGTTGTGGGGATACTGAGAAGGGCTTCACCACCTCTTTGAGGGGATACTGGGTTTGGAGGGGCTCCCAAAGGGGAGATTGATGCCTCTGGTGGCTTTTGCTCCTTTCTCTTGTCGCAGAGTATCAAAACGCTGGAAATCACAGATAGAATGATACAAGATTTTGATCCCTACCCCATTACTCAATTCCTAGGGTCATCAGGGAATTTTTCCTGGAGCTGCAACATCCGAACACCAGAGGTTATATATAAAAAGGTTGGTTTGGACAAAGCCTAAGCTTCAGAGACAATTTAAAAACAAACTATGAAGTTTGCACATGCAGTGTTGGCACAAAAACGGGGCAGGAGAAAATCCTGATGTCCCAGCCATCTGGTATAAGTCTAGAAAAAAAAAAATCAATAGGAGATTCTTAAAAATACCACAGTAAAAGTTCTATGTTACTGAAATTAACACATTGAAAGAGTGCTCATAAAATACAGGAAGCTTTCAAGATCCAATCCAAACTTGCAGGAAGCACAAAGATGGGATGCCAGGAAAGTTCTGCTACGACAGGAAGAAAACAGGATGTCCAAAGCCACCGCTGGTGTGAAATCTTCTGGAAAACTCACTGCTAATGTGCTGAGTTAATGCAGCCCACGTGAGGGCACAGCCTGCTGCTGGCAAAATGAAACCTCACCTCTGTCCAGGGAAGGTTCAGTGATTGCCATAACAATCCAGGTTGTCCTCCAGCCTGTACCAGTTTCTAACTGGAAGTCCTTTCCTGGCTGTTAGAAGGAGGGCACAGATTACTCCACTTGCTCCCTGCTGAGTTCTGCTGCCTGGATACATGCAGTGAGCTGTAGGGTTCTTGTTCCAGAAGGTTTTCCGAGCTGTTGATGTTTTAATATAGCTTCTCCTTCTAATTGTGAGACATTCTCCATGACTGTGGAGCTCCGGGGCACCAAACACTGCGATGCATCACGAGCAGGAATTAAATGACAAGCGAGAAGCAGAGTGCTGAGGAAAGATTACCTGCAATAGACACCCCAAATCATCAAGAAAATATTGCTTTCAAGATCTAAATTGGGCCAATTGCTCCTCTGGGGGGTTCCCAGCAGCAGTGCCGCAGTCCATGGCAAACATTTGCATTTTGAGAGCATTCCCCACAGGCAGAAGAAGTCAGGAGAGGCACGTTACTGAGGAGTCAAGGTAGCTTACAGTGCTCAGTCCAGGCTTTCTTTAGCATTGATGATAGAGTTGAAGGCTTTGTGCAGAGCTGTCTGTCGAAAAGCGTTTGAGTGAGCTGCTGCCATCTTTGCTAGCAATGGAAGAGTGCCAGCTAGGAGACAGAAGTAGACGCATCAGTGGGGAGAGGAACACAGTTTTACCAGCATAAAACTATTTGCTTCTCATTCTTCCCTTTCCCCTAGGGTGTTTCCTGCCTGGCCACAGTTTTTCTTCTCATAACCCTTCTTTCTCCTTCCTAACCCTGCATCTCCCCCAGGGGAACCGAACTGCTAGAGAGCACAAACAGCTCAACAAACACTGAGAGCTGAAGGGCTGCTCGTGAGGGGACAGCGGTGTTGGAGCACCACAGCTACCCAGCTGCCTTATCAGCTCAAAAGACACTGATGTTTTTGAGCAAGGGCAGAACTTCACCTATAAAGGGGCCATTTCTGTGGGGAAAGGAAAGGAGGAGCCGTTGAATCAGTGCACAATTCCTCCTGCAGCCTAACTGCAACCCAAGGAGTGTCACAGCTGGGTTCTGCTACCAGAAGGAGGCCTCAGACCATGACTGCTGGCAGAATGATTACAAGCCCGAGCTGCTCTGCTCAGAGCTCCATCTAGCTTTGCAGCCTAGCCAGCCCACATGGGCAGGTGAATGGGATGCAAGGTGGCTCAGGTGGGCCCACAGCTCTGCACAACCACGAGGAAGAGATGGGAAAATGCCTCCTCAGCTCAGCTGGGCACTTGCAGGAATTAGTCATAAAACAGCACAGATCAGGATTAAGCCATGCCATATTGCTAAGGCTGCAGAAGACACTCAGTATCAGCCAGTCTGTACAACACGAGGAGAATCCTTCAAAAGATGGGGAATAAGTGGTATCAGGAAAGGTTTCCAGGCAGAGATCTTTGTTAGGAGCATTTCACAATACCACTGGCACTTTGGAAGAGGTTGTAAATCTTCCTCCTGCCTCCATCTATGCTGCTGTATGGCAGGATGTGCCAGCATACCTGATGGTACAACGTGGCCAATTAGGGCCTGGCTGCAGAGTCTGAAACATCCCAACAGCAGGCCTCAGTGTTCACATTAATCATTTCACTAATTGCACTGAAAGAAATTTCTCATGATAATAAGATCTTATTTCCCTGCCATTGACCCCCATGCTACAGAAAAGATCTTTCCTCCCAAAGAAATATGACAGCATGCTTCTTTCTGTCCCCAAACCAAACTAGAGAAAACCTCATCCACTGCAATATGGCCTGCCCTCCCCACACACCCAGACACCTGCACTGCCCACTTACGTGTACAAGAAATGATGGCTTCAGTAGGGAGGCAGCAACAGAGGTCTCCATAAAGCAGCCTCACGTTGAATGGAAAGGTCTTGCTGTCACTTGACACGGTGTAATTAAAGACCAGCAAGTTACACAAAGAGTTCCTCTGCAGAGTTCCTTCTATGTGGTCTGAAAAGTGCTCCTGTAGGGACAAAAACAATTTCTGAAAGACAAAGCTAAGGCAGGAGTGCATCAGCGTGGGGCTGGGAGCTAACAAAGGACAGGGCCCCCACCCCCTGCACCAGGCTGGCATGCCCTGATGTGGCTGTACCTTGAGGAAAAGTCTGAAATAAACAAGTGCTCATTCACATCTTTAAGTCACATCTTCCAGAGGCATATTACAAAAGCACAGCTCCTTCAGTTTAGGGACTCAGAGGAAGAGGACAGCTGCACTTGGCTGTGTATTTTAAACGAGCCACAAGACATCCAAGTACACACATACCAATGACACAGGCAATGGAGTTGATAGTCACGCAGTCATTTGCTGTGCTCTGAAAACCAGAATGGTGAGCGCTCCATGTAAAGAAAACCACTCAGATTTCCCCCAGCACTCCAGAGCTGTGCAAACTCGTTAACTTTTGGCAGATAAAAGGCAAAAAGGTGGGCAAGCATTGTTGCTGTGACCACTGGTACCTCCAACTGGTCTGCCTGGTGCCTCCGCCCAGCATAAGCATTCAGGTGCTCCCACAGGACGGACAGGAAGCGCCTGATGTCCGTCTGCAGGTACTTCTTGGCTATCTGCTCCAGTGGGATGAAGACGGGGACAGAGTGGCGTTGAATCTTCACCTCTGGCTTGATGAGGAGGTCCACGTAATAGGAATCCAGGTAGGTGCCTTCATAAGCAGTGCTGATGCAGAAACACACTCCCTGCTTGGTCAGCTTCCCACTGATCCCTTGGGTGCAGAGAGAGAGGTTTTACTGAGCACTAATAGAAACTTGTCACCTCAAGGAAGTTTTGCTGGGACAGCACAGGCTGCAGGGGCTGTATGCTCCCAGCATGGTGGCCTGAGGAGGTCCCTGGGAGGATGAAGGACTTGCAAGAGTTCAGGGACATAAAACACAGCAGCTTTTTAGAAAGGGACATCAGATAAATTCAAGCAGATTAAATTGTCACTAACTGAGCTGCGCTGGCACTTGAAACTCAGTCCTGGCTCCCACGATGCAGAACTGCCCTAGGTGAAAGAAAACTGCCCCATAAAGAATGGCAGAAGGGCTCATGGGCTCAACCCAACCTCACCAACATCAGACTTGTATTTCCACACTGTCCTTCCTTCCAGTGACTGGAACAGAGTGCAAAGGTGACTTGCATTGGAAACAAAAAAAGTAATACATTAAACCAAGCTCAGGAATAGCTGAAAAGAGGATGCTGGCATTCTAAGCTTGCTTGGAAGACCCAGACCCTTGAATATTTAACCTAATGCCCAAAGATTTTAAAACTAAGGCATTCACATGCTTCCTCAAATCTAGATCTTAGTCCAAATGATGCAGCTCAGTAAGCAAGAGTTTCTGCAAAATCCCAGAAGCCTTCCCAGAGAGGCAGAGAATTGCAGCACATTACTGCTCTTCCTATGCTTTCAGACTGAAGGCTTCAAGCACAACACAAGCAACATTAATAGGGAAATTGCACTTGACATCAAATTCATCATTCAAAATTTAGCACCCCAAAAATGCAGCCAGAACTCACACAAGCCTTGAGGCATTACCTGTGAGGTAAAAGACTTGCAGCATGGCCTTAATGCTCTTCACTTTCCACTCCAGAACAGTCTGGGCACTGGGCCGTGCTGGATCTGTCACGACTCCTTCCTTGTCAAGAAGCTACAAAAGCCAAAAGATGAGACAGGTCAGGAACTGACGACACCAAACACGTCACCTGCAGGGAACACACTCGAGCTACAGAGAAATAACCCAGCTCTGAGAAATGTGAGGCAGCACTTCAAGCTGAAGAAGGGAAAAAGAGCTCATAAATGGCCAGACAAGCTCAAAGCATAAAGATCCAGCAATCTTGGACAACACTGTACTGAGAACAGGGGATGCCAGAACTGTACATTACTTAAAAAGAGAAAATAAATTAAGAACCTCAGTAAATCCATGCTGTGAGAGCAGGAGCATACCAGAGCCCCTCTGTCAGATCTCTGCAGTAAGCCCTTTCTCACCCTCTTCTCCTGCAGCTCCACTTTAGCTCGAAGCTCATCCCTCCGGCTTCTCAGCTCCTGCACTCTGGCTTTCAGTCTGTTGAGCTTCTTTTCTTGCTGCTCCTTCTCTTCTTGCTTCAGGCCTAACTCATGAGCCTGTGCCTCCAGCATTTCCAGATAACCCAACACCCCTGCAAGGAACAGCAACACATGCTCAGAAAATCCAGCTGTCATTAGTAGACATCTGCAGTGTGACCCAAACCAAAGTTGGCCCAGTATAGTTACTTAAAGAAACTACGTGCAACTCCTCAGGGGCAGAGGACAGGCAAAGACCTGCTTCAGAGAATTTTAAACACCAAGACTGAATGCCAACAAGGACCAGGCATTTACCATGCTAGCTAGCTAACATCCTGAGAAGCAGAGTAAGCTACCAAATACACAGCCCTGCACAGATCTGCAACCTCTAGTTTCACTTCTAATCAAGAGCAGCTTGTTTGGTGTGCCTATACTCTAAATTTGGGACACATTACAAGCCAGGGTGTCACTCCTGGTCCCAAGCTCCTGGGAAAGAACATACTTGGACAAAATCATAGAATCAAACAGGCTGGAAAAGACCTCTAAGATCACCAAGCTCAACCCCAACCCATCCCATCATGTCCACTGACCACATTCCTCAGTGCCACATCCCTACAGTTCTGGAACACCTCTAGGGATGGTGACCCCACTACCTCCCTGGGCAGCTGTGCCACTGCATCACTGCTCCTTTGGAGAAGAAACGTTTCCTAATACCAACCTGAACCTTCCCTGGTCCTATCGCTGTTACCTGGGAGCAGAGGACAATCCCCATCTCAACACAACTGCCTCTCAGGGAGTTGGAGAGAACTATAAGGTTTCCCCTGGGCCCCCTTTGCTCCAGACTGAACTCTGTCCCAAGTCTGTAGCACTGCATATCATGCAGAAAGTGACTTTTACAAGCTCACCATCTCCTGAATACACCTTCCCTCCTTCCACCTTCCCCTGTGCAAGTGGGACCGCAGACATTCGCCCTCCTCCATCCTGGGAGGCAGCGGTGAGAGATCTTCCATGCATGGCATTTTCCTTCCCATCACCATCTTGTCCTTCCTCCATGAAGCCTGGGGGCAGGTCTGCCTCCAGGGCTGGCCTCACACAGGGGCAGTCCTGAAGGATGAAATAGCACGTTATAAACTTCCATCCCTTTATATATCCTCATACATCCCCATACCCTCATACACCCTTTTACACCAGCCCCAAGGAGGTGACAGGAACCCCTCGGACTCTCCCCATATGGGAACAGGGAGGTGACAGGCGAACTAGGGACCTCATAAAGGGAGAGACGGGAGGATAAGGAGGGGAAGCAGGGCCTGGGGATTCCCACTGAGGGGTCAGTGGGACAGAGCAGCGTGGCCTCCTGAGGACAGCAAACAAGGAGCCCCCAGGGAGGCGGGGGGAGAGAGCCTGAGCCGAGCAGCCTAAGGACCCCTCACGAGGAAGACCTGTGGGGTGAAAGAAAGCGTGAACCCCCACCGATAGGGGATCGGGGAGCCGGGACGCCCCGACCGCTGCCAAGCCCCAGGGCCCCGCTCTCACCTCAGCGCTCAAACTTCGCGCTCCGGCGCCACCGGAACTACGTCACCACCGCGCCCTCACTTTTGCCGTACAACAAAATGGCGACGCCGTACCTCTCAGCACTCTGCATGCGCGACCACGCCTCCCCGTACAGCAGCATGGCGGCGCCTGGGACGGCGGCGGGAGCGGCGACGGCTGCGCTGGTGCAGTACGTGGTGCTGCGGGGAGACTTGGCCCGCTCGTGGTCGCTGGGTGCGGTAGTGGCCCAGGGGTGCCACGCAGCGCTGGCCGCCGCGCACGCGCACTGGCAGCACCCCGACACCCGCGCCTACTTATCGGAGGGCGGCGCCATGCGCACCGTGGTGCTGGAGGTGCGCGGGGCATGGCGGGAACTCTGCGCTGAGGGGAGCGGGTGGCGGCCATTTTGGGGCGGGGTCTTTTCTCGGCTCTGGGTCCCCCCAACGTCCTTTATCTGCGTGGCTGTACTCAGTTATTTTCCTGTCTCGTGTCGGTATTATTGTGTTCCTCTGTACTTGGCACTGGTGAGGCCACACCTCGAGCGCTGTGTTCTCATTGTGAGAAGGACAGTGAGGCTCTGGAGCGCGTGTAGAGAAGGGCAGAGAAGCTGTGAGGGGTCTGCAGCACAGGTGTGATGGGGAGCTGCTCAGGGCACTGCGGTGGGTCAGTCTGGAGCAGAGGAGCTCGGGGGAGACGTTGGCACACATATGCACTCATTTCCAAGGTCTCATTTAGGTGCTAATGACCCTTTGGACATGGCCAGTGATATTTAGTGTGGTCGAGTGCCCACCTACTTCTTCCCCTTTTTCACCATCATCTTCATCACCTAAAGTTGTGACTCGCTTTCATTCACTTTTCCCCAGCTTGGAAGATTTCCATTGCCTATTAGGCCATAGGGAGCCACTTTTTGGGAACAATGTATGTGGAAGCTGAGGAAAATGTCCTTGCACGTTTTGAGGCAAAAGATAAGTGTCCTATTGTGACTCCGGTATTTCTCGTAAGGCAAAATTATTGAGGCAGAAGATAAAAGTATTCTATTATGTCCCCAGTGTGCAGGTTTTGAGGAAAAACAAGACAGTTCACCCACTGAGGCTGAAATGGAAAGAACTATCACTTATGGATTCCTTTTGCTGAACAAAGATATTGCTTCTTAAAACTAAGCTACCAATCCCTTCTACTAAGCAAACCAGCCTATATTAGGTTGACAATTGGGCTTGATGCCCTTAGTGGTCTTTCCAACCAGAATGATACAATGATTTTGCCCCCTGATGTGCAGAATCAAACTGTATAACCTGACTGAGGCTATCATAGAATGGCCTGGGTTGAAAAGGGCCACAATGCTCATCCAGTTTCAACCCTGAGATAGTAAGCTAAAGAATACAAGATGTAAGGGGTCCATAACATCGCTTGGTTTTGCTAACTCAAAAGGAAGTTGCAAATAGCATCGCTTAGTTTAACCTTCTGCTAACTCAAGGGGAATTTATTGCTTAGTCTAACCTTTTGCTGGCCCCAGCATATTCTAAAAAAGGGAGCCGTCTCAAGTCAGTAGAAAAGGGGCCACTAAGAAAACATTGGAAAGGGATGATAAGCAGGATAAGAAATTGCTGAGGCATGCAGGGTGGGAGAAGAGCTCAGAACTGGGAAAAAGGTCAGAAGGACATGGCGAGGAAGACATCTGACTTCATCCCAGAATGACCACCAAATGGGGAGGAAGATGTCAAGCCTTCATCCAACGGAAGCTACTGTGCATGCACTGGGGAGGGGGACAGTATGTAAACGAATTCCTGGAAAAGTAATGAATATGTCAATGGGTCTTAGGTAATATTGCTGGGTATGTATGGCTTGGCTTATAAGTGTATCAAGACCACACTCTCTGGTGTGCAAGGTAGGAGGAGCGATCCCCCTTGCACCCAGTGTGTGGCGCAGTGCTGAAATAAAACGTATCTGCTCTTATAACCCGATGTGGGTTAGAGAGTTTGATTCCACAAATCAACCCCCTGCTGTGTGCAGGTCGCCAACCAGCAGACCAGGCTGCCCAGAGCCACATCCAGCCTGGCCTTGAATGCCTGCAGGGATGGGGCATCCACAGCCTCCTTGGGCAACCTGTGCCAGTGCCTCACCACCCTCTGGGGGAAAAACTTCCTCCTCAGATCCAACCTAAACCTCCCCTGTCTCAGTTTAAAACCATTCCCCCTTGTAATGTAAGACTGGCTATGAAGCAGTATGTGTTTATTCAGCACTGCGCATGCACCAGGTGAAAGGGGGATTGCTTCTAGCTTGCACACTGACAAGCAAAAGCTCGTTACATGTAAAGGTCAAGCTCACACATATTCAACAGAGTTCCTGGAGAAATCCTTTGCATATGGCCCTAATTCCTTGCCCTTGCAGGGGGCTTCTCCTGGTGGTTGTAGGTAGATGAGGGCTCGTAGTCTTCCTCACTGTCAACTGTTAACCATCCCACAAGGGGCTACCCTAACCGATTTCAGCCCGTCCTGCGGTTTCCCTTATCCTTGCCTAAGGTCCTTGGGCTGTGAAGAGTTATACTGAGTTTCTCTTATCTTACTTTTACAACACCCATATGTTTGAAACTTCCTTTATCTTTGTTCACATTCTGTTCACTTAACTTACTTCTGTAACCCCTTCATGCCTCAATTCCCCCCCTTTTCTTTGATCTAGCAGAGACACCTATCTGCTAGACTGTCCCGTTCCTCTTGAATGATTACTGAAAGTAGGCCCTGCTTTCTACCTTTTGTCTCAGTTTGTGCCTCTTCCATTTTTCCTATTCCTTCCCTGTGTTCTGACATAAGCACACTGAACACCTTAGCACTAAAGGTGTGAAAGCTACCACAGAGAGTAGAGCAATGCTTGCTAAGAAAAGCTGCTTCAGCCATCTGAAATTTGGTAGCCAGTTAGTAAGTCTGTCCCCCAGTCGGTATTATCCTTGCTCACTTCATGTAGGGCTTTTGTTTGCTCCCAGATATTGTCTAGATCTCTTTTGACCTTCCAAACTTCACTTATGTAGGCACAACAGCTTTGATTTATTATGGAACACACTTTCCCTTCCTTTGCAGTCAACAAATCCAGTGTCATTCTATTCTGTAGTACGACTTTAGATAGGGAGGACACCTCCTCTTGCCTGCGGAGTCTTTACTTAACATATTGGGGATTCCTGCTCTCCTTGTATTCTGATATTGGCCCCTTGTAGTTCTCCCTATATCAGATGGGAGTTCTTTAGGATGGATGCTTACAGGAGGTGCTAAAAATCCTCCTTTACAAACTCCTTTCCAATTTATTGGCAGATTTTCGAGCTCTCTCTCATCCCCACACAGCCACCAGAAGCCCTTCATAACGTAAATTTGGAAATGTAAGATTGATCCAAGGTAGGTTGAATCTTGGTCCTAGAATAATAGTGCTGTTAACAGTAGCTTCCTCACCTGCACCTGAGTAAATGGATCCCTTTGATCGCTTTTATGTTTGTACTGAGCAGACCAGTTTAGTGACAGGATCCCAAACCATGGTACTTCCATCCTGCCTTTGGTAGTCAAGCACAGACCCAGCAATCTGATAAGTTTAAAGTTTTAGAAAAGTTACTAAAAAAGGAGTTCTCTCCTTAGGCTGAAACACCTCCTGTGTACACTGAGACAAAGCAAATTAGCAAATGATTCCTCTTCTCTTTATGACTTTAATTTTCGATGGTGCACTTTCCTTGACAGACCAAGTGGTTCCTCAGCATTTTGGAATAACCTCCTGTAACAACTCTTTAGTTACACCACGTGCCTTATTAGTTCTACAAGGGAATTCCTCTGGCCACTGCGAGAAGGTATCAGTACCAACAGACAGCGATACCCCCCTTTTTTGGGGCTCCCTCCTGAGAGTCTCCACCGACCCCCAAGGCAAGAATTAAATTCCCTTATCTTGGTCCTTGCACGAAGTTACTGGGTCTGCAGGGATCAATGCCATCCATGCCTGCCTGCCCCTTGGCTTACACAGATGCTGTCCTTTTGCAACAGTCTCCATTTCCTATCGGCATCCCAAGGAGTCACCTCACCACCCAGACAGGACCGCTGAAATCAGCAGGGTGCAGCCATCCTGTCCAGGGCAGTAGGGGGACCCCCAAAGAGGCGATCATAATCCCAGTCGAGCCCCCAGATTGTTGGAAATATCCAAATAATTTTGTCAGGACGGCATCTCTGATAAAAGCAGATTTTATTCGCGATTGCAATGGCGGGCGTCTAGCAAGCAGGAGCAGCCCTGATGACACAATGACAGCTTTTTGTACCTCGTTTCCCCCCTTTGCCTCCCTCCTTCTCTTGTTTCCCCATTGGCTGGGTACTCCAGGTTTACAATCTTATCAAACCTTAATTGCTTGCTATACAGCTATACAGCTAGCTTATATATGTACGTTGTTACTTATTTAACTTCTCCAATTCTCTATTACGCGAGTCTTCACAGAATCACAGAATCACAAGGTTGGAAACAACCTGCAAGATCAGCTAGTCCAACCACCCTCCCATTCCTATCAGTGCCACAAGCACTAAACCACATCTTGTAGCTCCTCATCCAGGCGCCTCTTGAACACTGCCAGGGACGGCGACTCCACCACCTCCCTGGGCAGCCATTGCAGTGCCTGACTGCCTTTCTTTGAGAGAAAAAGTTTCTCCTAATGTCCAACCTAAACCTCCTCTGGTACAACTTCTGGCCGTTTCCTTGGGTCCTACTATTTGCCTGGGAGAAGAGGCCAGACCCTTTTGCACCACAACCTCCCTTCAGGAAGTTGAGCAATGAGATCTCCCCTGAGCCTCCTTTTCTCCAGACTGAACAATCCCAGCTCCCTCAGCTGCTCCTCATAAGACTTGTGCTCCAGACCCCTCACCAGTTTCGTTGCCCTTCTCTGGACACGTTCCAGGGCCTCAATGTCTTTCTTGTAGTGAGGGGCCCAAAACTGAACACAGCACTCGAGGTGCGGCCTCACCAGTGCCGAGTAGAGGGGGATGATCACTTCCCTGCTCCTGCTGGCCACACTATTTCTGATGCAGGCCAGGATGCTGTTGGCCCTCTTGGCCACCTGGGCACACTGTCAGCTCATGTTCAGCCGAGCATCAACCAACACCCCCAGGTCCCTTTCCTCTTCACAGTCATCCAACCACTCATCCCCAAGCCCATAACGCTGCATGGGGTTGTTGTGGCCAAAGTGCAGAACCCGACACTTGGCCTTGTTAAACCTCATCCCATTCATCTCAGCCCAGCGATCCAGCTTATCTAGATCCCTCTGCAGGGCCTCCCTGCCCTCAGGCAGATCGACACCACCTCCCAACTTGATGTCATCTGCAAACTTACTCAGGGTACACTCAATCCCTTCATCTAAGTCGTCAATGAAGATATTAAACAGGATGGGCCCCAGTACCGACCCTTGGGGGACACCACTTGAAACAGGTCTCCAGCTGGACTTCACTCCATTGACCACCACCCGTTGAGCACGGCCCTCCAGCCAGTTCCTTATCCAACCAAGGGTAAAACTGTCCAAGCCACGGGCAGCCAGTTTCCGCAGAAGGATACTGTGAGAGACCATGTCAAAGGCTTTGCTGAAGTCTAGTAGACTACATCAACTGCCTTTCCCTCATCTAGCAGTCTGGTCACCCAGTCGTAGAAGGAGATGAGGTTGGTCAAACACGACCTGCCTTTCATGAACCCATGCTGGCTGGGCCTGATCCCGTGAACGTCGCGCACGAGCCGTGTGATCTCTCCCAGGAGGATTTGTTCCATGACCTTCCCTGGCACTGATGTCAGGCTAACAGGCCTGTAGTTCCCCGGATCCTCCTTACGGCCCTGCTTGTAGATGGGCGTCACATCAGCAAGCCTCCAATCCTCTGGAACCTCTCCAGTCTACCAGGAGCGCTGGTAGATAGCTGAGAGCGGCTTAGCGATCACCCCCGCCAACTCCCTCAGTACCCTAGGATGAAGCCCATCTGGTCCCATGGACTTGTGACTGTCCAGATGGAGGAGGAGCTCTCTAACTGTCTCCACCTCGATCTCCGGGGAGACATGCTGCGTGTCAGCCCAGATATCCAGATCAGGGCACAAAGTGCCCTGAAGATAGCTGGTCTGACTATTAAAGGCAGATGTAAAGAAGGCGTTGAGGACCTCAGCCTTCTCCTTGTCATCTATGGTCACATTCCCTGCCGCATCAATTAAAGGATAGAGATTATCCTTGGTTTTTCTCTTGCCATTGATATATTTGTAAAAGGATTTCTTATTCTGCTTTACTGCAGTGGCCAATCTAAGTTCAAGATGGGCTTTCGCCTTCCGGACTTCCTCCCTGCATACCTTAGCACCTTCCTTGTAATCTCCCCTAGTAGCCTGTCCCTCCTTCCACAGGACATAGACTCTCTTTTTCTTCCTGAGCCTTGACAGTAATTCCCGGCACATCCACACCGGTCTTCTCCCCTTACAGCTCACCTTACGGTATTCAGGGACAGCCTGTTTTTGCACCTTTAAGATTTCCACCTTGAGGAGCATCCAGCCTTCCTGGACCCCTTTATCCTTAAGGAGCGACTCCCAAGGGACCCGTGCTACAAGCGTCCTGAGCAGGTCAGAGTCCGCCCTCTTGAAGTTCAAGACAGCAGTTTTGGTAGTCACCCTTCTGACATCTCCAAGAATAGAGAACTCTACAATTTCATGGTCGCTCTGCCCTAGGCAGTCTCCAACCTTCACATCACCTACCAGTCCTTCTTTATAGCAAAGAGCAGGTCAAGCAGGGCACCACCCCTGGTAGGCTCTCGTACCAGCTGTGTAAGGAAGCTATCTTCCACACACTCTAGAAACCTCTTGGACTGCTTTCTTTGCACCATGTTTTATTTCCAACATATATCAGGGAAGGTGAAATCCCCCACAGGAACGAGTGCTGGCGATCGCACGACTTCCACAAGCAGCTCGTAAAATGCTTCATCCATCTCCTCATCCTGATTTGGTGGTCTATAACAGACTCCAATTACAATGTCTCCCCTACAGGCCTTCCCCCTGATCCTCACCCATAGACACTCCACTTGATCATTTGCAATCTCAAGCTCTTCAACATCAAAACAGTCCTTAATATAAAGGGCCACACCACCACCCTTCCTTCCTTGTCTATCCCTTCTGAAGAGTTTATAGCCATCAATCTCAACACTCCAGTCATGGGAGCAGTCCCACCATGTTTCAGTAACAGCAGCTAGATCATAGTTAGTCTTGTCTGCCCAGCACCGAATATTAGTAAGGCTAAGGCTGGACAGGCAGGAGCTGCAGTCTTTGTAAACCTACTGAGATCAGGAATTGGGTAAACCAGGGCCACTCACATAAGGGCTAGGTATACTAAACTTAGAAAAACAATAAGGGAAGACCAGGGGGACGTGTCGACCTCTTTGCAGTCAGGACCAAAGGATCTGTGCAAACGTAAGGGAAAGAACAGCCTAAAGCTGTTCTGGTTTTGAGCAGTGTGAATGGGGGGCCATTGTAATGAAAAAGGTCAGACCGAGGAAGACCTCTGACTTCATCCCCACTGCCACCAGGTGGAGACCCTCGCTGCGAACTGCACACGCGTCAGAGGGGGGGACAGCATGTAAATGAGGTCCTGGAAAAACCATGAATACACAGATGAGCTCCAAGGAATTTTGTGAATATGTGTAAGATCTGCTTATAAATCTGTGACGCTTTTGCTTGTTGGTGTGCAAGGAAGTTGGAATGAGCCCCCTTGCACCCGGCGTTTGCACATTCGCAGAATAAATCATACCTGCTTTATAACCTGATCTCCGGGTTATAGAGTTTGATTCTGCAAACTCCATCTACCTAAACTCTATGATTACAACGTACTGCGCCTGTATTTTGAGCATGCATTCCTGGGCAAGGTTCATCTAAAGGATAAGTGATGAAAACTATCAAAGGCCCCCAGAAAGAACTAAAAGAGCTGTGGCAGCGGAGGCCATAGAATAAAAATTCTTATACTGTTCTAATGCAGAAACATTTGATTCCCACACTACTGCTGAGCAAACCAACCTCTATCAGGTTGACAGTTGGTCTTGATGCCCTTAGCAGCCTTCCCAACCAGAATGATACTATGATTTTTCCCCCCAGCTCTTATTAACAGTGGAGGTTGCCGTGGCCCAGGTGCAGACCTTGCACGTGGTGTTGCTGAACCTCATGAGGTTCTCCTGGTGCCACCCCTCAGCCTGTCTGGGTCTCTCAGGAGAGAATTGAAAGAACTGGAGCTAAGAAACGTAGCAGCCAAGTTTTGGTACCGCTATGCAGGTATTCTTTGTTAGCAACACTGGGAAGCACTGGGGATAATTCCATCGTAAGAGGTTCTAAGATGACATGATTCAGAGCTCGTTGTATTTCCGCAGTGTCAGAAACGTCTGAGATAAGTTTTAGGAGACAGGAGCTCTGGTGAAGATTGCAGTGGTGGGCATCCAGCCAACAGGAGCTCACCTATGGACACAATATGACAGCTTTTATACCTTGTCTCCCCAAAGCTTCCCCCCTCCCCTGTTTTCCCATTCTCTGGGTTCTCCAAGTTCACAATCTTCCTGAACGTTTGCATTTGTGAATCACATTCTGACACTTGTTAACTCATAGCCTATCTTGTCGCCGTTCTGTTGTTTCCAAGATGTCTCAGTCCTCTCCTTATCGTACTGACAGGGTGATTCTCTCCGAGGCCTCTTCCACTCTGTGCAGAGGACGCTGCCTTTGTTCAACAAAGAGCACTGGAGGGTTGTCAGGTCTTCCCTTTGCTTCTTCAGGCAGGCACCTCGCAACTTGTGTCAATCTCTTGTGCAGGACGTTCTTGCAATGTGTATGAGCATGCAGCAAGACATTACATATATTCATACTGACTAAACATAAATGGTTGCTAACTATACATGGATATTGCTAATTATTTAACTTCTCCACCTTAAATTTTCTATCACTCAGGTCTTGTCTGTCCAGCACCAAAAATTAGTAGTCTTCCAACATAATGAGCCTATTGATATCCTTGTCATGTTTTTGTTTTTGCTTTGTAAAGGCGTTATCACACTGTTTAGGAGTGGGATGTTTAACTTCCTCAGCTCAAGGCTCACAAGTATTCCGGATGGCTGGACAGACAAGAGCTGCAGCCTTTGTACCTATACATTATCCCATCTACCTCATCTCTGTGACTCAGGTGTGTATGCCCACTCAGTTTGCTCCTTTCCTTCTATATCATTAATTAAATCCCTGTTCTCTCTAGAATACTTCGCAGGTTCTGATTCAGGTTTACAGATCTGAAGTTTACCATCTGGAATTGAAGTTTGTACAGCAATTTCTATTCCTTCAGCTGATCCACCACCTGATCCACCATCTTATTTCCAGTCTCCTGTACAGTGTCACCTTTCTGATGTCCCCTGCAGTATCTACTAGCCACTCTGGTAGATTTAGAGCTTCCCACAGATGCAGGACTTCCTTGGCATGCTTAATTTATTTTCCTTGTGCTGTGAGCAATCCTCGCTCTTTCCAGATGGCACCGTGAGCGTGTAGCACCCCAAATGCATATTTAGAGTCTGTCCATACGTTTATCCTTTTTCTCTTGCCAACTCTAAAGCTCTTGTCAAGGCTGTTACTTCAGCCTTCAGAGCAGAAGCCCCCACAGGTAATGGCCGTGCTCTGATTACCTCGTCAGTAGCTACTGCATATCCTTGTCTCACAAAACCGCTTCCGTCGGTGAAGCAGGAATCCTCAGCATCCTCCAGTGGTTCCTGCTCTGGCTCCAGCCCACTGGCACAGGCAGTCTCTGTGGTTTCCAAGCAGTCGTGCACTGCTGGCTCAGAGGCGGCTCACTGAGGAAAGATGCTGGGTTCACAGTGAGAATAACCAAAATGCTTTTGTACTGTCCAGAAGGCCCAGGGCTGGGGCTCTCATTGGAGCTCTCTTCTTCAATTCTTCAAATGCCCTCTTTGCCTCACCAGTCCGTGTCAGCACAGACCGATCATTTTGCTGTAATTCATACAAAGGTTTTACCAAAGGCCCATCATTATAGATCCATAGTCTGCACTAACCTGTCGTGCCAAGGAAGGTTCTGAGCTCTTTTACCATCTGCAGATCTGGGTGTTCAGCAGATCGCTTCCTTTTGTTCTGTTCCAAGTTCCCTTTGTCCTCCCAAGATCTCGAATCCAAGGTAAATCACCTGCTGCTGAATTCACTGAGCTTTCTGTGGAGAAACTCGATAACCATCTACACCAAGAAAATGAAATATGCTCACAGTCCAGTGTACACAGTCCTCTTGTTACTGTGGCAATGAGGAGGAAATCCACGTGCTGCAATAAAGTTCCTCCTTGAGTGGAGGGCCCAAGCCCCGAGCTCACAAGCCAGCTGGTTCCCAAAAACTGTAGGGCTGTTCTTGAAACCCTGGGTAAAACTGTCCACGTTAACTGAGCCCTCCCCCCAGTATCGGGGTTTTCCCATTCAAAGGCAAGTAACTTTGGACTTTCTTTGGCTGAAGCCAAAAGGCAAAAGAAGGCATCCTTCAAATCCAGGACGGTAAACTCATTCCTCAGCCTGGTTAATAAAGGGTACAGATTTACCACCCTGTATCTTCACCCATCCTAGTGACGGCCCTCAGATCCTGCCCCAAGCAATAGCTCCTGCTGTCTGACTTTACACCGGCAAGACTGGGATGTTGGAGTCAGATTCACATTCAATTACTGGTCCAAACTCCAGAAAATTATCCGTTATTACTTTTATTCCTTTATGATCTTGTATCCTCAAAAGGTACTGCTTTACCCTGACTGGGCTGGCTCAAGCTTTTAACTTATCAGGGCTGCATTGTTGGCCCTGCTGGGCATCCCTGACACCCACACTCCTACATGTTCCTCATTCAGGATTTCCATAATTCCTGGGGGCATCACATTGTTCTTCCCAATCTGTGTTAAAGCCAGGCTTAAAATTTCAATCAATTGGTCTTCCTTGACCCCTCGCTCCAATTTTCCTTTGTTGTATTTAACCTCTGCATTCTGTTGTTCTAATAAGTCTCGCCTGAGTAACGATGTCAGACAACCTGGCTTGTACAAGGATTTATTCATTCCTGCTTGCTTTCCCAGCCTGTATTTAATTGGTTTCAAGGAGCAGCCTTTTCTAGTTGGCCAGTAGCTCCGACTGCTGTTACAATATCAGCATCTACGGGTGATGCTTCTTCATTTAGCAGAGTAAGAGGCACCCGTATCCACCAGAATATTGACCTCTGTACCCTGCTCCCCTAGCTGCAGTGTAACCAGGGGGTCTGCTAGGGTAGACTCCCCTGGTTCCCGTCATCCCTGCCATCAGGGATGGTTCCTCCCCCTCAGCCTGGGGCAGCTCCGCCACCAGTGCCCCATTTCCCTGCAGTTTGCACACTGATTCCTGTCCATTGGGGGGCGAAACCCTTCCTGGGCCCTTCAGAATCCCCCCTGCCTCATCCTTGTGATGCTCCCTGGCTCCCCAGGCCATGCTCTAGCGCTATTCTTCTTCTCAGTTTCTTTCTTTCCTTTCTATCCCTGTTTCTATACACTTTCCAGGCCTCCTCAATTAATTTATCCAGGTCCATTAATTCCAATGCTTTTAACCTCTGCAGTTCCTTCCTGCTATCCGCAGAGGATTGGCTCAGAAACAGTGACACCAACACCTATTTCCCTCTATCTGATGAGGGACCCAAAAGAGTATATTTTCTCATGGCAGACCTGAGTTTATTCAAAAATTCAGTTGGGGTTTCAGTCTCTCCCTGTTTGACTGCATATACGGCTGACCAGTTTGCTGCTGGTAGTGGGATTGCATTCTCTAAACCAAGTTTTATCCACTCTCTGTATTGCTTTAACAGCTGATATTCTGCAGGATCGTTTGGGTTCCACTTAGGATCTTCTAAGGGGAAATATTGTTCAAGCCTTCCCAGCAGGGCACCAGCAATGATTCGTGCCTGCACTTGGGTCTGAGCCTTCCTCAATACCACCTGCTTTTCTGATTCAGGCATGAAATCGAGCATTATGTCTATATCCCTCCAATCAAGATTTTCATTGGTCCCTTTGGTCCTACAACCTGCATTAGAGGTGCCAGTATTACAGGTTCCTTTGTGCTGCCCGTTCTTGTAGTGATTTGAAACCTCCCCCACCCCCCGGCTGCTCCCACCTCCTTTTGAACTGCCTTTGCTTTCTGTTCTTCCTCATCTGAGAATCCCTCCTGCTTCCCAGCCTGCGGAGACGCATCGTCTTCTAATCTTTCCTTTCTACCTCCATTTCTCAGACAGCTCTCTCCTATGCTGCAAGCTGAGCAACACCTCTTTAACGTTCCGTTAGGCCTCTTCTGATCTTTCTCTAGAGCCAGCACTGAGGGGCCAGTGAACTCTGGAGCCCAGTTAATTCTACATCCTTTCTGCCATTCAGGGTGGTTCCGTAAAGTGAAAAACATATCGGCATATACCACCTCGTCCCATTTCCCTTCTCTCCTCAGAAACAACATGAGCTGCAGTAGGGTGTTATAATCCAGAGTTCCATTAAATGTCCACTTTTCCTGAGATTCCAGCTTATAGAGCGGCCACCACTGGTCACAGTATTTGACCAGAGTTTTCTTGTTCACGTTTCCCCCAGGAGGTCCCCCAACATCCCTCCAACGAGCCAGCACACATCCCAGGGGGCTCTGCTTCACTATTCCCCCGCTCTGTTTGCCCCCATTATATGCAGTTCAGGCTGGCATACACTTACAAGGATCACTGTTACAAAGATGCCTCAAGCTCCACCGATTATAATTCCGTGTACCATGAAAACCATTTATCCAACTCCCTCCAGAAATTACAAGTGAAGCTGTGAAGGTGTTGCTAAAGTTCTGATGGGCCAGTCCCAGAACTTGAAAGCAAAGAATACCTTTGTCAGACGCTCCCTGCCTGCTCCCGCAGCGATCCGATGGAGGCGAGGAGTCCCTGCAGGGGCGCCCGGGGAGTCCTGGTCTCAACGGCTCCTGCAGCAGAGCAGAGGCTGCATCCATTCCCATCTGCAGTGCCCAGCTGACTCAAAGCATCGCAGCGAGGAACGGAGCAGCCAAGTGTTGTTCCCGTTAGGCAGGTATTCTTTGTTAGCGGGGCTGGGAAGCACTGGGGATAATTCCACCAGAAGTGCTTCTGAGATTCCACGAGACCCGAGCTCGTTATATTCCCGCAGGTCCTGCATATTCATAATGCCTGCACGAGGTAATTAACGTATGCACGCCTCTCAAGTAATGGGCGATAAAGAGTTCTTCTATTTCATGGGCTCGGCAGCCACCTGGTGTCCTTTTAGCACCACGGCAGCCCGCTCAGCAGTGTGTTTACTTCCTCCGGCGGGCTTCCTCGCTCGCCCTCTAGATGAACGTTCTTCGTTGTTGTGTGCTCAGGAAGAGAATGCCTATTAGAAGTAATTTATGGGTACCAAAATCAGCCGTTATTTCTGAACATCTGCCGGTTCTGGGATAGAGAGAAGTTGGGCATCGTGTCTTTCAATGATACGGGGAGATAAGGAGGACAAGGCAAGTGTCTTGACATCTGCCTGCTGCATTCCAAGCTGCTCCTGTAATGGGGCACTTCGACCTTGTGTGGAGGCCCTGGCTTCTCTGATGCATGAGAAGCCCACTTGTGCCCTTTTATTATTGTGTGGGAGTCCAACGTTTCTGCATTAGAATGGTCTCTGCTGCCATAGTTCTTTTCGGGGCTCTCTGATAGTTCTCATCACTTGTCTTCTAGGTGAACCTTTCCCAGGAAAGCTCAATGCTCAGTGTATGGGCAAAGTAATTTGTAGTCACAGAGGTTAGGTAGATGGAGCAGGTTTACAGGCACTGCAGCTCCTGTCCGTCCAGCCTTACTGATATTTGGTGCTGGGCAGACAAGACCCGAGTAATAGGGAATGGGAGAAGTTAAATAATGAGCAACTTACGTATATAAGCTAGCAATGACTGCTGTGTGGCCAGCATGAAAAGATGTTACACACATTGCAAGAATATCCTGCAGAAGTTGAAAGGACAAGTGGTGAAATGCCTTAGGGAATGTCTGAAGAAGGTATTGAGGAAGGCCTGGCACCCGTCCTTGGCACTCTTTCTTTAACAAAGACTGAAGATAACACACGAATTAACAAGTAATTAACAAATGTTAACCTTCAATAAGACTGTGAACCTGGAGTACCCAGCCGATGGGGAGGGGATGTGGGAAATGGAGTGTGGTTTCTGCATTAGATATTAAAAAGGACAATTGATCTGAAGAAGTAGGACATGATGTATTTGTATTCTGTTAACTTACCCTTAGAAATAGGTGATGTAAAAAGTAGGAGTACTGCATATGTTAGTAGCATATTTTAGAAGCATAGTTGCTGAATTATGTGATTAATTCTCTCTTGCAAAACTGCAGGTTCCAAACAAATTGGGTACAGTATTAGGGACTAGAAAACATACTGTAGGGTTGTTCTGTTGGGATAGGAGACTCCCAGCAAAAGAAAAACAGATGTAACAAACATCAAAGAAGCCAGGGCCTCTGCACAACACCGGACTGTCTCACTCTATGGGTAGGTTGGGACGCAACAGGCAGGCATCAAGATACTCCCTATCCTCCTTCTGAGCTTATCTCTGTGCAAGGACGAGCAGATGTCCAGAAACAGTGACCAAGTGTGGAGTGAGTAAGTGTTAGGAGTTAATTAAATAATTAGAGGTTTATGCTCAGCCAGCAAAGTTTCATGTTTCTCCAGTATCCGTATGTTTAGTTGAGCGTCAGGAAGGTTGTGAGCTGAAGTACTCAGCCAATGAGGAACCAGGGGAGGAGATAAGTGTCGAGTAGTAGGGAATAAAAGATGTAACACTGTTTTCTGCATGCTCTCCTGCTCGCAGGAAGCCCGCCATTGCAATTGCAAGTAAAATCTGCTTTATCAGAGATACCGTCCTGATAAATTATTTGGATATTTCCAACATGTCCCACTCTGGTTAAGGCAGAATTGATACAGGTTGGTTTGCTTACAACCACTCGTTACCTGCAGGGGTATTGCCAACCCTCACAGCATGCTTTGTCTGTCCCCAGGCTCCGGATGAAGCCGCTCTGACCGCACTGGCACAGACCCTGCAGCAGCACAGCATTGACCACGAGGTATGGACAGAGCAGCCTGAGAACATCCCCAGCTGCCTGGCGCTCAGACCCTACCCAAAGGACCAAGTGCACCCACACCTGAAGAAGTTCAAGTTGCTGAAGTGATCTCTGATTTCCTGCACGCCCTCCTCCTGTGCCACTGTTTCGCTTGCCTCTGGGTGGAAGCATTGTGCTAACGTCCGTCAGCCTTCTTGTGCAGTAGCAGTTAACAAGTGTAAGATCTTTGCTGGAGAGGATTAAAGATTCTTTGCAACGTGTGACTGTGAGTTATATGGAGTCGCTGTGTCTGTATGCAGTCAGTCTGCTTGTGCATCTCCACCCTGCCAGAGCAGGCACTTCTAGGGGATGCCACACTCAAAAGTGCTGCTGGTGCTTCTTAGGATTTACACTTCCATGAGCACATCTTGCTTTGTCTGACATTGGCTTGAATTTCATAGAATCATAACATCATAGAATCATAGAAAGGCCTGGATTGAAAAGGACCACAACGCTCATCCAGTTCCAACCCCCTGCTGTGTGCAGGTCACCAACCAGCAGCCCAGGCTGCCCAGAGCCACATCCAGCCTGGCCTTGAATGCCTGCAGGGATGGGGCATCCACAGCCTCCTTGGGCAACCTGTTCCACTGCCTCACCACCCTCTGAGTGTGAAAAACTTCCTCCTAAGATCCAACCTAAACCTCCCCTGTCTCATTTAGCATGAATTTAACATGATCCCTCCTGCTTTGGTGCTGGTTGGGCTGTGATGAAGTGTCCTCCCATGGCTCTGACATTTGAGAATTGTTTTCCCCCCCAAACCCCATGGGGAGCACACAGATGTGACCATGAGCTGCCACCATCACCAACACCGCCATCCCCAGCTCGTGTCACCCAGGCTGTGGCACTTTGGTTGCAGTCACTGTGACACAGTGACCCTACAGCAGCTGGAGCCCATGGCTCACTCCAACCAGAGCTCTGTTTGTCTGGTTTTGTTTGTACAGAACCATGTGGCAAATCCCTGCCAAAAGCCTTGCGAACAGCAGACGGCAGCATCAGCCAGCGAGCTGGGACTCAGCGCAGCCCTCATCCTGCTGATCCCTGCCTCGTTCCAACAAAGTGTAAGAAAGAAAAGTGAGGGCAGGACTGGGAGAACCCCAGCAGCTGTGATGCTCTTCCCCACCCGCTGCTTCCAGCACTCAACGTGGCAGAAAACCACCAGCAATGAGGTGCAGCACCCAAATACCCAAATTCTGCCCCTCCAAAATTCTAAAGCACCCCGAAACATTTGGGGCTGGTTGGGAGGAACAAACATTTTAGGGTTTGGGGGCTGGTTGTGAGGAACAAACATTGTAGTTTGGGGGCTGGTTGGGAGCAACAGACACTGCAGGGCATTTAGGTTGGTTGGAAGGACCCCAGACGTTATAAGGATTTTTGGTTGACTGGGAGGAACAAACACTGTAAGGCTTTTGGGTTAGCTCGAAGGATCCAAACATTGTAGGGTTTTTGGGCTGGCTGGGAAGAACAAACCAGCTTTGGGGCTGGTTGGGAGGATCCAAACACTGTGTAGGGTTTGGGGCTGGTTGAGAGGAACAAACATTGTAGGGCTTGGGGATTGGTTGGGAGCAACAGGACATTTGAGTTGGCTAGGAGAACCCAAACACTTAGGGTTCTTGTGCTGGTTGGAAGGACCCAAACATTGTAGTGTGGGGGCCTACAATCGGCTTTGGGGCCAACTGGGAGGACCCAAACACTGCAGGGTGTCAGGGCTGGTTGGGAGAACCCAAACAAGGTAGGTTTTTTGTGCTGGTTGAAAGCACCCAAACACCGTAGGGCTCTGGAGCCAACTGGGAGGACCCAAACACTGCAGGGTGTCAGGGCTGGTTGGAAGGACTCAAACACTGTAGGGTTTTTGAGCTACTTGGGAGGACCCAAACCTGGTAGGGCTTTGGGGCCGGTTGGGAGGCCCCACCACCTCTGGGTGGTGCCCAGTGATGGGCCCAAAGCACGATGCTTTATGGACCCTTACCCCACTGTGACCCCTCCGTGGCTCAGCCCCATCACCCCAGCGCCCATCAGCAGCGCCTTTCTCCAGGGATGCGTCGGCACAGAGACAATGAAACGTCAGCTGGCAACTCCGGTTCTTTTGTCTTTTTTTTTCTTTTTCTTTTTTTTTTTTTCTTTTTTTTCTTTTTCTTTTGTCATCTTTAACTCTTGCAAATGTCAATCAACAAAGCTACACATTTGTTTTCCACACACCAGCGCGATTGGAGAGAGAGAGAGAGAGAGGGAGAAAAAAAAACCCCATCGCCCCCCACTCTCATAAAAGTCAGCAGTGAATATTAAAAGCGACCCCCAACTAAAAGAGAAGAAAACAAATTTATACAGAGCTCAGAGCTATTTACAGTGACAGGCTCGAGGGAAAAAAATAAGCTATCTCCCGACAGAGAATTCAATTATTATTATTATTTTATTATTATTATTTTAAATAGTTTAAGCTACCTCAGCTGTTAAACACAATCAAAGCAGAAAGAACCGACTGCTTAATTTTATTTAATATTTAATCAGAAAATTTTATCTACAATAATTGACAGAGCCCTCCCCCCATCCTTCCCCCTA
>NW_024885209.1:0-26719 GCF_019232065.1 Centrocercus urophasianus | reverse complement strand
TGCCTGAATTTTTTTTTTTTTTTTATGGGTTTTCCTTTTTTTTTTTCCCCCCCAAGTTCTGTTTCTGCAACAGAAAGACAGCTGCTGCATTTCCAGGCCCCTGACTGTAAAAAAAGACTTGGTTCTTTCTCTCCAGCACTGTGAATATACAGTTGTATCAACAAATTCTGAGAAGGCAATGGAGACTGTTCATATCTCTTAGAATTATTAATTCAGGCAATTAATATTGTATCTATTTCATAATCCAGGCATACAAGTCTAATTCTCTGCCAAGTCCCCTACCCCATATTCATTATTGTAAACAGAATCATACCAAGATAGAAATCTTTCACATTTACCAACAGGCAAATATTTATTATTGTAACTCAGAACTCTACATACAGTATTGCACAAAATTGTATCAACTGACAAAACCATGTGCCTACATAACAGTAAATAGCACATAAGCAGAAGCTTATTTTAACAGACTGTGCGTTATGTGTCAGTAAATTAACACGTTTTAAAAGATTATTCCATGAGAGTATGAAAAAGCAAATTTCCATTCGAGGCATATACACGAAACACATGAAGAAGATTAATGTGTGTGCACAGGTCCAAAAACATCCCCAAAACCAAATGCACACCAAAACAAGTGAAACAAGTAAAGTCAAAGCACTCTTAGCAAACACCAGTGTTACTACATTCATAGTCATATCTGCTAGCAAGGAGCATAGAAACGTAATCTGAAGAAACACCCTTAGCTTGGAGTTTTAGACATACTATCACATTAACCAGATCTTTGTTTGGCAAGATGAAAGGATTTGCGGCACTATAAATTCACCTAACCAGTGTTACACCAGTTATTTCATAAAGTAATTCAGGAGAAAAGTAACTGTGTGTAATAGTTGACTATTAAAAAGAGTTTTTATATCAGAAGATGACACAGTATACAACTAAAATTCAAGCATCTAATATTAAACCATAGCTCTGGAAATTCTGGCCTCCAATTCCTATGATTCAAGTTTTTCATTTTTATTCTTGCCTCTACATATTTTCTCATGCCAGATCTAACTGGCTGCAATTCTACATCTGTAGCATGCCACAACTGACAAGTTGTTCACAGACAAGCGTACATGATGCTAAGAACCCAGTCCCCAGAATCCTCCACTTTCTATTCCCAGTCTTTTGACTGAGTGTTCAGGTTAGTTTCCCAGATTAACAAGTTACTGTCTTGTCTACCAAAGGGAATAACTTAGCTGCACAGTGCCCTCTTTAGACAGTCAGGGAAATTAGAGATAAAAGGATGGACCTGTACTTTTCTCCTATCAGCTTTGGGAAGGACTGGAGAAAAGCTTACACTTCTGCCTGATTTCCAGTGGAAGATCATCAGCTTGAAAAACACTGCTTCAAAAAGGGAATTATCTGACTAGGAATAATCTGATATATATATTTTTTTTAATTACTGACAATTATTTTTAAAACAATTACTCAATAAAAGCTTTTTTTTTTTTTAAATGATAAACAGTTTCCTGTAACTAAATTAACCCTTGGCTAGCTGTTACATACAAGTTACTGTAAGCTTCTAAAGTGAAAAATTCTAGTGCTACATAGTTACCAAGCAGAGTTCAGAGTTCTAACAGAAGGAGTAGCACACCTGGTTAAAAAAAAAAGTTAGAAGATTCCTCTTGCAGAAAAAGCAGCTTATGGCTTTGGTAGACAGATAGCATGGTGAGAATACAAACATACTCTGTGAACACAGAATCAAAATTTTGAGTTTTAACACCTCTGCAATTTAAGCCACAAAAGATAAACAACAGAAATATGAGGAAGAAGGGCTGTATCTTGCTTCAGCATTCCAGTACCTGAATATATTTTATGTTTTTGAAAATCACTAAGTACAACATAGGCTGTGACTTCAACTAGGCAAGGAATGGGATTAAAATTTGGTTAGCACATTTTTAATTATTTCTACAAGCAGTACTACAACAGCCTACCACTACACTGATATACAAACTTCTTTTTGGACTTCCCTGGATTTAGAGGAAAGTAAGTTCCAGAAAACCTACACATAAAAACATGAAAGTATCAGAAATCTAAGAAAGGAAAGTAAGCATTTACATAATCAGTGAATTTATAAGCTGAAGACTGTATGCTCGTGTGTATAAAACACCTATAAATGGTGATTATTTTTTTTTCCTCCCCTAAATCAAGCCAGAATACTGGCAACATACTTTTGCAAATTGCATCAGTTTTGGATGGGGAATGAGCTGAGTGAACAAAGAAAACTGCAAAGGAAAAGAACAGCAGTGTTTTATTTCCTTGGCATGTAAAAGCACAGTGACATTACGATAGCACTTACTGTTCTTACCTTATAGATTCCAACTCATCACAAGTTACAGCATAAATACATCAGTGCTGCAATTTAACATACAATTTACATACTCAACACGACTCAATTTTATTTTTCTTAGTGGTGTCCAGACTTCACACACCCTAGATCTGAAGAAAACTGATCTACTTCTGAAAGCCAAAAAGCAAGTGTCCTGTGATGTTTAAAGTCAAAGAAGTAGTCCTGAGATTTCAGATGTTAAAGCTTTCTCCACAGCCACATGTTCCTTTAATGTTTGGATTATTGAAGACAAACTCACTGGACAATTTATCTTCTACATAGTCCATTTCAGTTCCTAGAAGTGTCAGCTGTGCTTTCTTCTCAATAAACACTCTAACCCCTTGAAGACAACAAAGAAAAACAAATTTACACAGAGCAAAATCATTCATCGTTTACTTTGAGTTGTATTTCAAATGAAAGGGAAATTGTTAACTTTCAGTTTTCTAGAAGCAAAATTTGAAGACCATCAACACAGCTTCTTTTTCCTTAACCTGTGACACTCTTCCATTGCACTTTCTATCCTACTATAAAATCTGAATAACAGTCTTAGTAGTAGTTCATCTTATGAACCAGAAAGAGATCCCTTTTCTAAGGCATGCAAAGCTGTGAGTAGGTTGCTTTAGCTGTTTATAGAGCAGAAGATAACAGAAATAACATCAGTGAACAACAGCGAGAACTGGTTAAGTTATATAAGCAACTGCCAGAAAGCTGCTCTATTACAGTGAAAACTGTAATAAAACACACTGGTATAACAACACAAGTCCGCAGGCAAAAAAGTTGAAGTTACTCCAAACAGATTTTCAGGGAAAATTTTGATAGCAATTAACACAGAAGGCTAAACCTAATGCAAAATTTTAGAGACCTGATCCCTGAAGTGGTCATTTGCTACCTAAAAGCCAAAAATTTGGGCTGAAATCCAAAACCACCAGCCTGGTGAGTACAGAGCTATATTAAAGTCAAAGCCTTTAGTGGAAATCAATCTAGAAGCAGCCAAACAAAACAGAAAGCAGAGACATCTGAAATCCTGTCCGTTTTTGGACCTTGAAGTCTCTCTCTTGACTGAGGGAAACATGAACTGCTTTTATCTTCCTTAAGATCCAAACCAGAAAATGTTTTTTCAGCTCCATAAAGCCAGAGCAGCTCTGAGTCAAGCAGAGGTAACTCCAGAAGCAAGTTAAGTTTGAAATCAAGAGGCAATTGCAGAATTACGTGGCAGTCTCGATCTCACATGCTCCAGTTCAGTTTAGTCATTTGTCCCAACTACTTCTTTTTGTAAGAGAATGAAACGTATTAGTTGGTTGTAGATATCTATAACACAGCTATAACATGGTCTCTGCGTAGCAGAATACTATTTAGAAGGAAATAATTGCAATATCCCATTCTTATGCATATCTCCTACTTTTCTGCCAGATTCATTTTTCTGGACGTAAATACAAGAGAATTCAGTAATTCTCAGACAAAACAAAAGAAAAACCAGAGGAATATTTTAGAAACCTCTCGAAAACAAACATTATATGGATTCTGTAAAAATCCCTATTTTACAGGACCACAAAGAAAGTCTTCTGAGTGCTGGACAAAACTATGGAACTTTCAATATTTTAGCAATACACCTGTTACAGCATTCTCAACAAAATTATCAGATAGCATGCTTAACCATCAGCATACAAAAACAATTTTCTAAGTAATGCTTAGTTAAAATTGTAGAAATGGTTGTTACAAAACAATTTGAAGATCAAAAGCATGAACAGATTAGAAACAAATTACAGATCAGTGAAGAAGAAGACACGTTAGAGAAGACTTTTCAAAAACAAAATCCTTATTTTGCCAACTCTGGTTTTAGGCATGCTGATAAAGTATCCCTTTCCTTATGCATTTTTCTATTTTTTTTTTTTCTCTAAATACCTAGGATTAACCACCTCCAAAAGCATGAACAATTGGCTACACTGGTCATTCTGCGCAGCAGCCTCTGAACTACAGATTGCAGAGCTACAGGTTTTAACTGATAACTTCAATATGGAAACCAATGCAGCACCAATTCCAGTATCAGGAAGCTAGGACCTCTTGTTATAGTTTAGTACTCAAAACAATTTCTAACCCGCCTTTCTAACCACATAAGATTGCTCTACTGCAGCAGAAACTCACCATCTTGAACTACTTCTTCATCAGAGTCTCCTTTAGACTTTGTATATTCTAGCGTATAAGAAAGTCCATTGCATCCCCTTGTACGAACACCTACTTTCACACCTACCTGAAAAAAAAAACAAAACAAAACACAAACATACATGACTTTTTTTAAACCTGTTCTTCAACACCTTGCAATACAAGTAGGCGGAATAACAAAATGACGACATCTATTCTTCCATACCCAAAGCCTAGAACTAGAACAGAAGTGAACTACCTCAGTGCATTTCTTTTCCTTTTACAAAATTGATTATAAAGGTAATGGTAAGCATCAGATATTTGCTACTTTGCACCTAGCTCTAATAGTTCTTAAAAACAACTTTTGAAGTGATAATAAACTACTACTTCTGTGAGTGCCCAGTCTCATAAAGACAGCAGAATTTCAGAATGTTGTGACTTCAATTTAAACTTCATTCAGATGCTAATTCAGGAACTATTTTAAGACTATTATAATTAATTATGAAACTGTGAGAGCAACTGCCCTTGGCCTGCCAGATTTTTACACTCTTTCCCTAATGACCATCAGAAAACTACTTCAAAGTAAATTCTTTCAGAACTTTGAATTGATTTCTTCATTACTCCTGCTGCCTTTTGTCCATAAAACTCAAACTCTACGTTACATCGAATATATCCATTTGCTTACTACATTAATCCATGTCAAACCCAACCCAGTCAGTGTATTTGTAATCACTCACTGCTTCTCATAATGACCTTCTATGTTTGAGAGAAAAAGAGCAGCCATACAAGTGAGGAGCTAAGAAAAAGTGGTATAGAATCAGAAAGCCATTCATGTACTATAAACTTCCAAAAGTACCTACTCCATTTTCAGCAAACCACTATTTCTTAGTTAAACATAAGTACACTGTATACCTGTGTATTACCTGTGCTACAATAAAAATCTACCAGAACATTACCAAATGCCACCATGTGGGACCTCAGACAAACTGTGTGATCTGCTCTGACTAAGCACCTCTCGACAGGAAACACTAGATACAATGCAGCATGCTGGAAAACAGGAACACTATTTATAACACAAGGATGACTGATCAGCCGAGCTGCAGGCTTAGGGCTTCCTTACCATCATTTGTGTTTTGAAGAGAAAGCCTGGTTATTTACAGATGTACAGGAAGAAAAGGAAACAATGGGCACTGTACTGAAGTTAAGAGAGAATATTTCTCTTGAAATAGTACTTGCTGTAAAGCAAAATTAAAGACAGTGTTTGTTTTCATAGTGGTTAGAAAGCAAGTCTGAGCTTTCCTCTGAAAAGCTCAGTTATTTGGTGAAATGCTGGCAACTCACAAAAATGAATGTTTTGACCAACAGATAATAATCTAACATTACAGCTATATACCTCATAATGAACATTCCTACAAAAACTGATTACTAATGTCTTAAAGCAACAGTTGAAGGCCCTAAAGTCACCTGAAGTCACCACTGTGCCATATTAAAAGACTTCATTAAAATATAACTTAAAAATAAAGCTCAACTTTGTTTCACATTTTATCATCTCAAAAGTAACTGTACAGTGACACATCATTACAGCAAGCTACCTCCTGCATTTAATTCTATAGAGAAACAATGCTTACAAAACATTTCTGTCCAAAAAAGCCCCCAACATCTCTAAACTGCTGGGTGTTTATTTCAGACTTCCAGGTTAGTGAGAAGTGCTTTGTGACCGTCAACTGCACAACACGACAGCCCTAGTATGCTTACATGCTCAGGCTGGTCTTTAAGAAGTTGTTTTATCTTCTGGACGGCTGACGGGGTCTGAAAAACAAAAACACATCATTTCTAATCGTTACTTCTTGTTCACTTGCAGAGAGTGCTTGCACAAGCATTTCACAGAACTGTGTTACACACAGCCCTATTCTGACACTGTGCAACACAGTTATGCCTTACACTTCATCCCGGCACCCCATTTGCACGGTCACCTTCGGCACCTGTCACATCGCCAGCCCACCTGCTGCCGACCCACTGCCTGACCTCAGCAGCGCCTCGTGACTGCAGGGCCGAGCAGAGTGCCTGCCGCCTCCCCACAGCCAGCAGCTCCGATACGTAAGCCCCTGGGGCTAGCTTTCCGTTTTCAGACAGTCTCTGTGCACGCAGCGCGCTCCTCGCTTTCTGCACACAACGTCTTTACGTTTGTCTGTAGGCACGCAGGCACTTCGCAGCCCGTGACGCCGCTCCGCAGCCGGCTGCCCGCGGTCCCCCGGGCGCGGCGACCCCCGCCCGCGCCCGCACCCTCGTTCTCCTTTCCACCCCGGAGGCCCAGCGGCGCTCGGCCTCGCCCCGCCCGCCGCCTCCGAGCCCGCTGTCACCCCGATGCCGCCCGCCGCGGGAGCAGGCCCCGCCGCCCGGCCCGACTCCGAGAACGCCGCCGCGGGGTGTAAACGGGGGCCGAAGGCGCTAAGCCCGGGGCACTGACCAGGGTGAGGGCGGCGCGGGTGGCCTGGATCTTCCTCTTGCTGACCGCGCGCACCGTGGCCCGCACCACCGACGATGCCATCACGCCCCTCCGCCCCGTCCTCTGCCCTCTGCCATGGGCACCACCGACGTCACGCCGCGACACCGCCCCGCCCCACCCGACGCGCTTCCGCCATCCGCCCTCATTGGGCAGCCGAGAATGACGGGCAGGCGCTCCGACCCGCCCCTCCGGCCGTGCTGCACCGAGGCCGCGTGCGCGCGCCCGTGGGGTGTGTGTCGGAGGAGGCTCCGCGGCTTGTGCGCGGAGCCGGGCCGCACCGTCCGTGTCCGCAGGAACGACGGCCAGGGGATGCAGATACAGTCCGATGGAAACAGGGAATGGCGTCTCTGCAGAACCGTAGAGTCACTGTGAAAAAGACCTCTGGGATCACCGACTCCAGCCGTCGACCCACCATCGCCGCGGCTTTCAGTGCATCTGTGCCCTTCTTGAACGCCACCGGGGCAGCCTGCGCCAGTACCTGATCACTCTTTCTGAGAAAAAAAATGCTTCCAAATATCCAGCGTCAGGTACACAGCCCTCTGCAAATGTGGAATATGTCAGCCGGGCTCTTTACAACTCCCTGAGAGGAGTCTGTAGTAAAGCATAGGTCACCCTTTTTTCCCAGATAATAGCAACAGGATGAGAGGGAATGACCTCAAGGTGCACCAGCGGAGGTTCAAGCTGGATGATTCTTCTCTGAAAGAGTGGTGAGATGTTGCAATGAGCTGCTTAGGGGGATGGTAGACACTGTCCCTGGGGGTATTTAAGAATCGTGTGGATGTGGTACTGAGGGTATTGTGCTTTTATCCAGCAGATGACTGAGCACCAGGCATTCATCTGCCCACTGCCCCCTTCCCAAAAGGATAGAGAGAACTGGAAAAAAAGAAAGTAGTTTGAAATCGAACTGTTCACTAAGATAGAGAAAAGGATAACGCTTATGACTATATACACATATATTTATGTATACATGAGCATGTACAAGACGTGCTGCACAGGCCTCCACCACCCTCCGACCTACGCTCAGCTAGACCCCTGAACAGCAAAAGCAGTGATGAATTTTCATAGCCTTCAAAACTCCTTCCACGAGGTTATACACTACAAAATAATCCTCTGTCCAGTTTGAGTCAGCTGTCCTGATTCTGCACCTTCCCAGATCCTTGGGATCTTTGCTGGGAATGGCCTTGGCTCTGTGCAACACTGCTTAGCAGCAACTATAAGTATCAGTGTGCTATCAGTTTTTCTCCTAGAACCAGGTGCTCTGAAGAGCTCCATCCCAGCTCAAACTAAGACACAGGGACATGGTTATTGGGCATACTGCTGATGGGTTGATGTTGGAATTGGTGATCTCAGAGATGGAAGGCCTTAGACGCTCTATGAGCCTGAGGCCTTAGTCAGCAACACTTGTTATGTACAAGCTGGAAGCAAGCGTGCAAATGCAACCAGTTTTTCTGTCAGTACTGTTTGCTTTACCCCCTTGCATAAAGGTGTGTGACTGAAATCCTTCATGCAGAAAAATGCACCCACTGACATTCAGCAGTGCTTGCTGAATGTTTATGGAGACCAGGCAGTGGAAGTGAGCACGGTGAGGCATGCGGTGTATTTCAGCAGTGACAACAGCAAGCCACCTTTGCTGGTGCACATCTTTATAAGCGTGGCAACAAAACCCTACTTGCCAATGAAAATGCACAGCTAATGACAGTGACTTTTGACAAGAGTGTTTTGTAACTGAGAATTTCTCTATCAAACAGTGCTAATGTACTCTTTGCTGTAGTTTCCACAGAAGTAAGAGGTATTTTCAGAGTGAGTTGGAGGTTGGAAGTGTAATCTGTAGGATTTAGAACTGACTTTAGAAATCTCACACTTGAAAGCTTCACTATAAAACTAAAAAATATCTCAATGCGAAGGTGCTGAGTAGCATAAATGTGATTTATTTAGTTTTAAAAATATCTTCTATCTATAACATTATGCTGTAGTCTCTTAGAGGTGTATACATTTTGTTCTCATCAACAGAACAGAAGGCTAAATAAAATATATATGAGGCATACAAATGTCCTGCATGTGAATTTTGTGGGTATGAATGTGGAAGTATAGAAGAAAATCTCAGGGAAAAAAAATGCTTGAAATTATATGAATAACATGCTATAGAGAACAAAATTGGAATGGTTTCCCATTTGTGAAGCTGGCTAAGATTGGAAATAGGTAAAGAAAAACAACATCTTTTGGGAGAAAGATAAAACATCTAGAAATATAAAGATAGCTAGCTTCATGTTGATGAAGAAAAAAAAAAATAGGAGTTAGCTTCCTAAGGTCACTTTGGAAATTCTAACCTTCACATTTAGCGAAAAACAGGTGAAGGAAAAAAAAAAAAGCATAGCATTTTATTAAACAGATCATTCCAATAAATTAATGATTCATTCCACATTTAAGTCAGGAATACTGAAAGGTACAACTTAAGAAGAAATACAGAAACGTAATTCTGGATTTTGATTTTATTTATTTATTTCAAAGTCATAAATAACAGTGGTTTCAATTTTACCATGTAATTATTTCCTGAACAAGACAGAGTACACTACCAGCTCTGGAAGGACTTCAAGTAAAGCTCAAGTTGATAAACCTACTTAAATTCTTGGCTGGTCCAAGGATCCCATTCACATTTTATGAAAATGCACATGTGTTTTCCCCAGATGCCATATATCATTTCTCTATTCCATAAAGCAGTTATGTCTGTATCCCCAAGATAATGAAAAAGATTCTTAGCAGCATCAAACAGGACTGACCTGTTTCTTAGTTGTCTCTTTTTCTTTTTTCTTTTTTTTTTTTTTCTTTTTTTTTCCCTCTCTTCTCCTTCCTTATACACAAGCACAGCAGCAAATTAAATTTCATAAAATCAAAGGGGCAAAAAACTAAAAATCTCACTGGTACTGCTTTACTGCAGAGACAGCTTTAACATATGTTTACTAGTGACTGTGTTTTCAGTCCTCTACACGGGGAAAATAAAAACACCACAAAAACCTGTTTGCAAGCACAGTCTACAAGCATTTCAAACACTTTTACACAAATATTCATTAACAATCAACATATATAAATAATATTTGCTCCTTCAAAAAAATCATATTTTGAAGAAAATACATTTATTTGGCCTGCAACAATTTTAGTGCATTTTAAAATGCTCAGGCTGAATGACAAAACCTTGGTCCATTTTCAGTACCTGCATTTATCTATATGATTTACCTAGTAAACAAATACAAAACATCATGGCTTTCTATTAAAATGCTCAGACAATCTATTTAGGAGCAAGGGGTCTATGGTATGACACCATATTAAAATCCTTTATTAGCAATCTAAAGTAAGGTTAAAGAAACATGGGTGTTTTAAGTTGAAGATTATTTATGCTGCTGTCCTGTGAATCCAGATGCTTTAGCCAAAGTAAGTTTTTAAGTATAAGAATGAAGTAAATTGCAACTGTATTGCAATTTAACAGTGCTTCATATCCCTCATGATTCTTGCTGGGTCCTCTTCTGTGAGGCTTTTCCCTGAGTCATATATCTATTGGAAAGGCTGCCTGAGATCAGGGGGGGAAAAAAAGCATCACACTTTAAAAGCTTAAAGGTTTCAAATCAAAACAAAACACAAAGAAATCCCAACCCAATAACCACCACTACCACCACCATAGACAGAAACAAACAAACAAAAGTAAAACAAGAAGAAATTACTGTTAAGTTGAACTGCAACGAAAGCACACAAGATCAACTTTATAATATCAGCTGCTAGAGGACAGTAGGAAATATTATAATACAGAAGAGATTACTTTTTTTCCAAATAAATGCCTGGGGACAAACTGCTTTTTTTTTTTTTTTAATTTCCCAAACTCAGCTTCAAAGAAGTCTTGACTTTTTTCCCCACCCCACATAAAACTGAAAACCTACAGAGATATTTAATAGCAGTTTGCTAAGACTTCTCAAATCTCCCTTCAGATGCCCCAGAAGAGATCTATGTATTCCATGGAAAAACCCAAGCTGCTAAATGGTTTGCACTTGCACACAAAACTCAAAGTAATTAAAAAACAAAAAAACAGTTACTTGAAAAATCTTCATTGTGACAGTTAACAAGTTAAATGTGTGAAATTTCTGTAAGGAAGCTGCAGTGGCAACCATGCATCTAACACAGTGCACAAAATGTCTCTGATCCAGAGAGCGTATACAAAGGCCTTTATGTCATCGTCTGTCTGCTACTTGTAAGTGTAATTTTAACTTTCTCGCATTTTGACAGATCAAAGGATGTGCTTTCATAGTCTCTCTTAAGTTAGCTGATCATGTGGAATTCTAGATGATTATTCTGAGGAAGCCTCACAAGAAAGTGCTCCACATGTTGCTCCTGAAGAGAAACACAGAACCCCATGTATGCCAAAACAGAGGGAGAGAAGAGAGAGATTGATAAAACACCAGATCCTTCTGCAAAATAAATCTATCAGAGTTAAATAAAGAACAAATGGCTGACAGAATTGACATGCCTTATAAGTTTTGTTCCCAAAACACGAATAAAAAAATGCGCTTTTCCAGCTTAAAAAAAAAAAAAAGAAAGAAAAGGTGGTTTCAGAATTATCTGGCAACCTATTCAGACTGCTGCTGCGTTTAGCAAGTTAGGCAGAGTTTCCATACAGACTGAGAAAGTAAGGTGAAAATGCATGCTTTCACACTGAATTTCTGAATTGAAAGAAAGAGATACAAACCTGTCTGGGGACTCAAAAGTACTTTTCCTTTTTGTTTCTTTTTTTCTTCATGTGTAACCATTCCCTATAAACAACATACATATACTGATGAACCTAAAAAACTGAATTACATATTACACATGTTCTCCTTGAAAGCTTAAGTAAGAACAGCTTTAAGTTCCTTTACAAGGGTTTCAGAATATTTAAAGAGATCCAGGAAAAAGAGCACTTAACATTTACCTGATTTAATCGACCAGCATGTTTGGCAGTTGGAGGTAAAGGGGATCCACACAACATTTCTGGTTTTGAACCTCCTGAAAAAGTTGTAATATAGCAAAGACTTACTATTTTGAAACTACTTTTCATCTCAGATATCCTAAGGTACAAAAACTAGAAAGATACTTGCATTCTATCTTCATAGCACAGAGAACTTAAGACATTTCTGTTTTCCGCCTTTATATCATATAGAAAAATGGGCACAATGAAATGAGATGCATCCATAGTTAAGTGTTTAAGCTAGAAACCCCGATTCCCAAACCTATACAAGGAGACAGGAACCTTCAGAAAATGAATGATGATATTGGGTTAAGTGAGTTGATCAAGGTCCCACAAAGTGTTTGTGTATAGCACAGTAAGTCACAAAACCTCTTGGGCCCAGAGAACTACAGAGAACACTTCAGGCACCAGACAAGCAAAAAGTCCACCCTAGATCAATTCTCCTTCTCTACAAATATACTGATTCCCAAAATACCCATAATTCCCCTCAGCAACCACAAAACAGTCAAGTATATTCCTTTTCAACTCAGCAAACTCAGTATGATGGCAAACATAATCTTGGCAAAAAATGCTCAAAGATAAATTCAAAAGTTAAGTTTAGACTTGACATGCATCTTCAAACTCTCAAAAGCCTAATAAAATGTGGCTTCTCTTTATAAACATCTTTTTCATCCACCCAATTCTATTAGTAATCAATTAAGAACATTTGCAAATATCCTTAAAATTCTGAGCACATTTGCAACCATTTTCTTACTGCTTCCAGTATTCTGGTAGTGCAACTTTATGCCTTATTCTATCAAAAACATCTGGCTAAAAGAGTTTCCCTATCTGAGCCAGAAAGAACATTTTTCTAGTAGAGATTATTTGAAACTGTGTATGCAAAGGATTCCTGTACTTCATTTTGAGATGTCAAGTAATGAGCAAACTGTACAGCTTTTTTCTGTAGTGTGTATATAAATGCTTCTAGACTTAGGGGGAAACTGTAATACTGTGTTCGTTTGTAAGCTAGCTGAAAGTACCATGCACCATGCCAAGAAGTTGCATTTTTATTAGAGTGATTTTCCTACAATAAAGATGACTAGAGATCTGTCTAATGTGAAGGATGACTTAGATACTGCTTAGCAGTTCACTGTTTTCAAGTCTGTCAGTCAAGTTCTATCTTCAGGCAATTACTGTAGTTTCATGTGCTTTTTTTTAAATTTTATTTAACTCGAAGTTGCAAAATAACTCTAAGAAAAATAAGGCAGATTATTTTATCGACCATCTTACTGAGTTAGGAAGAACATTCTTTATTTCTTCCCATTCAAAATATTTTATCTGAGCAATTTATTTTCAGTGATCTTGAGGTCCTTATGAAAGAGGTCTATTTTACATGATGGGAAGGAGCTATAAGCTTTTACTGCTATTACCAGGTGCTGAAATAGAAGCTGTATATTGAAATGTTAGCCAACAATAGCAGTGAAGACAACAGAAGCAATTTCAACACAGTAGGCACTCTCCACTTTCTACTGTTACCTCCTGGCCTGCTAAGAGAAACCATCTCAATTCTCAGGACACAACAGTTTTGAAAGATAGGTGAAAGTAAAGGGGAAACTGATCATGTCTGATTCTATTTTTAAAAAGTTGGCATTTATGTGAATGCCATTCAAAGGAAAAATATTTAGCCGTTAATGAACTTTGTAACCATAAGTTCTGCTTAAACTACTCAGCTTGATGAGTTTCATACCTGCAGCTACCTTATACTGTGGGCATTCCTTTTTAATGTGACCTTCTCTTCCACAGATAAAACAACGCTTTTCTTTTAACTCTCTGTCTTCTTGTCGCTTCCACTTCTCTGCTGATTGCCTGGGAGACCGTTCTTTTCCAGTTTCCACTATTCCCCTTGCTACTTTGCTCTTCTGAGGTGTAAATAGATGCAATTTCCCCTCCTTGACAGAGCTTTCTTTTTCTGTTGTTCTGTTCTGTATTTCTTTGTCCTCTTTGCTTTTCTCTTTGTTTTCTGTGTACCTCTGGTTTTTACTATCTTCATAATCACGTCGTCGCCTCAGTCTGCAAGAGGAAAAGGCTGCAGATTTCATATGTCTTATATACATTAAAGATAAAAACACAAACACTGCATATAGCCTATAAATGGACTCCATGTATTTCTTCAGTGGGTTAAATAAAGTTAAATGCCTTTGGCTCTTTTAAGAAACAGTTCTACACTGTTATGATATACATATTATTAACTTCACAATTTGATTACAATACAGCTGAAATTCTATTTTTTTTTCCCCTCTAAAATACGAATGCATCAACGTGAAGATCTTGTTGCTGGAGCTGCAATGACAGTGGAAGAAAAAGGACACCAAATTAAATTCTAGCACATAAAAATAGAGCTCTCATTCTACTTCTTGTACCATTCCAGGAGAAATCTACCTTTCTTCCAAAATGGCATATATTCACTCTCTCTACAAATCACGTATAAAGGAAGATGCTTCTAGCATTCAAAGTGACTTAAAGACGTATCAGTGAGGACCTGGGTGCCATTACTGATCTGGTTTCATTTTACTTGTTTATTTATGAACTGGAGAAGAAACAATCAGTGTCTGATGCTAACAGACTCCTTTGCTCAGTCAGATGCAGCACAAATGACAAGAAAACTTCTTCAAACTCACAAAACTGAATAAACTGACAAAATGATAGCAGACAAACTTCACCATAGATAAATTGTAAATAATGCATCCTGGCAAAAATAATCTAGACCATGGCTATACAATATACAAAGGAAAGCTGGCAATTAGACCTAAAAATAGACCTGAAGTATCTTGGAATCATTTTAAAGAATTACTAAAAAAAAAAACCCCAACAAACAAAACCCCCACTCCAATACAAACAAGAAAAGAAAAACTGACTAACAGTAGTAGCCAAGAAGTTTACCAGAATATCTGCATCATCAGGTAACATATCAAGAACAATACAGAAAGGACTTTTTTTTTGTGCTGAGTAAAACTATGGCGTGCCTCCAGCTACGTACTTTGTGTTAGTCTAATGTGAATACTTTAAGAAGGAGGTAGTACAGTGACAGAAAGTACAGAGAAAGGCAGGTAAAATGAAGGAGCAATTACTAAAAAGGGCACAGACACTAATTTGGCAAGAAGCTACAAGATGAACACAACTGTGACTTCAAATCTCATCCAGGCATTATCAATACTCATTAATCCTCCTATGTAGTGCTTATGAAACCAAATGAATGCAAGAGAAGAGATCCCCAGAAGACAGCCAACTAGTGTACCTGTCATAAAGAGCATCTCCTATTGCAATGGCTGGACAAAGGACTGAAGAAACATCAGTCTTATACCACTTATTTTCATAAATGCAGAATTTAATTGATTTCTGCTTTGTGGAATGCCGTATGGAATATAGCTGTGAATGCACAGCTTTAGCATCCCTGTTCTAATCTTCCTTCTAAGGAAATAGATCACAGAGATCCCAAAACTATACTCACTTTCTTCTCATAGGACAATCTTTCATGAAATGGCCAATTTTACCACAAATTCTGCAGCATCTATCATTTGGTGCCAATTCTCCTTCTGTCAGTACCTCTGGATCAAAGAAGTACTCCTGAAAAAAAAGAAAGATGCATATAAATTACAAGTTCATACACTGGGCAATCAAAACAGATAAGTAAGTTGTTGAAATTTTGCTTATGTACAGTCCTGACAGATCTAACGAGATAAAATCGTCCACTGCTTGCTCTTCCCCACAGGCAGCCGGCTGACTACCAGGTGTGCAACATTCTTTCTTAAACCAGTCTTAAAAAACCCTAAGCTTTTCTGAAGGAGGCTGAACTGTCTAAAAGCCTACATAATGAATATCTCCCTTGATCAGTATTTTGTATGCCCCCACATTTTATAGGCAAACAATATGAAAAAAAGTACTCAGTAATAACAGTTCAAGGATTTATAAGAGCACTGCTGAAATTAAGAAAAGCATTAAGAGACCACAACCATGTTCTTAAAAGTGAGTTACACAATGAAAAACATGCATATGATGCCCTTAGGAGCAGCTTACCATTTTTGATGGATATTCCTTAGGAAATATTTTTACAGGAGTACCAAATACTCTTCTGCCGTTTATAAAAGCTTTCATTATAAAGTTTGTCACTAGGGAAACACACACAAAAAAAGAGAAAACATCATGTGAACATCAAACAAGCCAGTAAAACAAGAATTGTCACTTAATATCCAAGTTTTTCAACAGGAAACTTACTTTTTCTTGATAATCCAGCTCCAAGATTGTGGTTCAAATCGAAGGGGTCTGTATGGAAAGCATTAGAGATATAAATATTTATATGCACATATATACACACATACACACACAAACAACCCAAGACAACTGTTTTGAAAACAGAATTAATGCACTAAAATTAAACTGTTTGTGAATTTCTGGAAAATAAATTAACTTCATGGACAAAGGATCACGTTAGTGAGATGAAAAGTGAATGAAGCAGCCCCAGGCGCATTAGGCACAGTATAGATTGACAGTCAAGGGAAGGAATTGTTCCACTCTGCTCTGTACTTTTGCAGCATCACCTCGAGCACTGTGTGCAGGTTTGTGCACTGCAATATAAGAACATAAAGCTACAAGGGAATGTCAAAAGGAGAGCTATAAAGGTGATGAACAGCCTGGTGGGCAAAGTGTATGAGAAGTGACAAAGGTCCCTTCGATTCTTCAGTCTGGAGAAGAAGAGACAAAAGAGAGGCCTCATGGCGACCTACAGCTTCCTCATGAGGGGAGCAGAGGGGCAGATGATGATCTCTTCTCTCTGGTGACAGCAATAGGACCTGAGGAAACGGCATGGAACTGCATCAGGAGAAGGTCAGGTTGGGGATAAGGAAAATGTTCTTCACTGGAGGGTGGTCAAACCCTGGAATCTGCTCCCCAGAGCAATGGTCATGGCCCCAGCCTGCCAGAGTTCAAGAAGCATAAGGAGAATGCTCTCAGAGATAGGGCTTGAATTCTGGTAGGTCCTATCTGGAGCCAGAAACTGGGCTCTGTGATCCCTATCATTCCAAATCGGAATATTCTGTGGTTCTATAAAAGAATATGCTTAAGTTGTATGTGGGGCAAGACAGTAGAAGTTCTTTCTGTGAAAGTCACTTGGCCCAGAAAATGACTTATGGAACATTTCTAAAATGTATCACTGCATTTTCCTAATAGAGATCTTAGCGTTAACAGTGTAATACATATACAACATTAAAATGGTCATTCAAATATGAACTCTGCTAACCTTACTATTAGTGGGAAAATCTCACAAGTATGATTTCTGCTTTGCAGCTTTTTTGCAGGTGGGAAGAAAAAGAATAATTTTTAGCTCCACTGAAAATGAATGGGAATTTTATGAAGACTTAAAATGTAACAAAATAGCAACTTGTAATCTATTAACAGAAAACTAAATAAGCCAACACAGAATGACCAAGTTTTTCATGTGGACATTAAAGAAATTCCATATAGGGATGTACATTATGTGATTTTACCTTCAATAACAATGTATTTGGATGTCCACTGCTTCTTGAAAGTTGTAAGCAGGTTCTTTCTCCTAATGCAGATGACATGCTCTTTAAAATCAAAGTCTTCAGTGTAAAAACGAAGAAGTCCCAGCCACAGTTGCCCTACAGATTCAGTGTTTTTGCCAAAGTCAGGCCAAACAACTGGCTGAAAATGACAGAAATATGTTTATTTTCTACACTTACACTGGAGAGAATAACTTAATAACTTTCAAATCCAACACAATCCAGTTACTCCAGGATACTTTCTTTCTAAACTGCCACTAAGAACCCAATTATTGATTTTATAATAGCATGTCTTTAAACTTCAACAGAACTTTTAACATCAGGTTTTGCCTTTATTAATTCACTGTAAATGCTCACTTAATTCCAAATTATTCAATAGGTTTAACCTACTATGGCCATAAGCGTAATTAATATTTAAAAGAAATTCTCTGCTCAGTAACGTGATGCACATAATGATTAATCATCATCAACATCTGAAAGCAATTTATTTTAAAACTACTTTTTTCAGGTTATGCAGTGGATTTTTTTTGTTTGCTTCTTTTTCAATGTACAGATGCTTGCACTGCTGGGTTGAATAGAACCATGTTCTTAAAAGTTCACATTTCAATTTATAAAGCAGTAGCTACTTCAGTTCCACTACTGTGTTCAATCAACATGTCTGAGAACATTTCTTAAAATGAATTCTTTTTCATTTTTTACTCACCAACTCTTCTATCTTATCAAAGAAATAAACGTTCCAACCATCAACTAAAATTTCAGGCTTTTTTGGTTCTTTGTAGATCTGAAAACATAGTATTAAATTCAATAGAAAAGCCTTTAAGAACAACACTAACATTCTTCTGATCAATACTGTGTACAGGTACTGGTTTCTTTATTGATATACTGTACCTCTTGAAGAACAGGGATGACAGGTGGATTTCTCTGTTGAAGAAAATAAAGCACCATAAGAGTATACGCATAAGAAGAAAGGCTACCACGAGATGCATCTCCAATGTCGCACATCTACAAAAAGGAACACAAATTACATTTTTTTTATGATCATCACCTCATGGTGCAGGTACTACCTCATCCTGAATGCCCAAAAAACTCACCTTTGTAAAAACTTTCATCGTATAGCACAGATATTTCACTCGAGGATCAATGGCTGCATATGATGAAAGAAGTCTTGTATTATGCAAGGCCTATGAAAATAAGAAATCCATATATGAAATAAAGGAGGTCTGAAGAAGTTGAGGGAATGAGCTGAAAACACATAAAATGTTTTTAGTCAAGAGAAGACAACGAATGATTCAGAGCACTGTAGATTCAGAGTTCACATGCATACTTCTTCAATTTTAATTTACTTACTGAGTTTGTGTTAACAGCCTGTAGAGCTGTGAGCTCAACAGTTAAGCCCCGCATAGTAGAATGTATATTGAGAAAGGAAACATTCAACAGTGAGGTTATCACTACTACTCTACTGAAAGGCTAACAAACAACTCATGCTTCTCAGAGTTGCTATAAAGCAGAATTCACAGAACACTACTTCAGAAAGTGAAGTATTCATCTATTACTGCATTTTCAAAATATATGGTAGGAGGTTAATTCTTGAATTAAGAGATTTCATTCCAGAAAAGTGAGAGCTATCAAATTACCCATGGGGATGCAAAACTTCAAGTACACACTTTTAGATTTTGTAGTTGAGGTATCCTTCTCTACTTGGGCTCCCCTCAGACTCATACAGAAGCTTCAGAAAGCTTAATGCTTGGCTCTAAAACTCACTTTCCTTCAATGCTGCAAGGAGCTGCCTATTGATGTACAAAACATCGGAAAAAAACAAATGATACTTCTTTTTAAAATATTTGGCCAATGACTTTTTTCTAAATTGTGTTGCATTCTAGTCCAGGCAAGCTGGATTCCTGTTACTATCCCAAGCCTCAAAAGCTAAGTATGACTTGTGATGGGAATTGTGAAGTTATATTATTGTCTGTTTCACAGAAAGAATTAAACACTATCACTTATCATTACTGAAGAACTACTATCTTGTCTTACAGATGTATTAACACTGAAGTCTTGATTGCACAATTGATTGCACCACGTCAAAAATAACTCATCTGTGCTTGGAAATTTAAAACTGGAGTAGAACTGGAACCACTTATAATTGAACCTAGACAAAACAATTATTTCATTCCCAAGAAGCAGCCCCGCATTTTATTGCTAAAAACCAGATAACCTTACCAGAGTGTTATATAAACTGATGTCTACTTCAAGACCACTTCTGACATGGAAAAATTTGACAATTGGGACTTTAGCAGTTGTTATAGGCAAGACATTTCGTAGACCTAGGAGGAAATATTTCATTACTAAATGTCTACAATACAGTCATAACAGTATGGAATACTCTCCAAATAATCCCAAACTGTAATAAGAATGCTACACAATAAAATCTTAGTTGATATCAAAATTGTATCAGTAATACATGATTATTAAATGACTTCAGGCATTTGCCAAACACTTTGAATTATGAATACTACATATTACATATACAAATATAGTTATGCCCTCCCCCCTCAATGAAACAAAGATTAGTCCAAATGTAACAGCAAAATAAACTTAGGAGGTTGTTTACGATTCACTCTATGTTAAAGTCATGCGAGATAAACCAACACAAGCACTGTAAAACTGTTTCTCTTGTAGATCAAGCAGGACTACTTCAAGCTTGTATTAGGCTACCTTTTATCATTACACTACTAGGCACTAAATGCAAAAATACAATACAGCTACTAACATGAAGCCTCAACCTTCAACTTAAGGCTCATTTTTACACATTAAGGTTATGAATCTGCCCAATTCAGTTGCAGTTTTATAACTCAGAAACCTACACATATAAATAAATACAAAAGTCCACAACATAATCTCTTAGTTATCAATATTAAACTCATACAACAATTTCATGACTTTCCATCTACAGGGCCCAAAATTTTCACGTATCAACTGAAGCCATAAACAGAATAACTTATTTCAATGTTTAATTACCTGACTGTTTCTTGAGAACTTTTGCTAAATCTTCAATAATTTTGATACAATCAAGTCCCTAAGACAGTAAGAAAAAAAAGTCAAAACTCAAATAATACCTGCTACAAGTGTTCAAACAAATCTTTTATTAGTTGCTATTTAAGTTTAAAGTTACGTAACTGGGTTTCATATAAAACAATTAGGTATACACCAGAAATTGTTTCAAAATAGCACTTGTAACCTCAGCACTAGACAGACAGTACCTCAATACAGGCTTTTTAAAAGTTTTGTTTTATACATGAAAGACTCATTTCATGTTCCACTGTTTCCCATTCATCGTTGCTCGTGCTAAAAAAAATGTTATTTATCTGCACAGCTAATACTAGAAATTATGCTAGCACCCTAATTCAGAAGAAAACTGTTTATGAAGAACTGAGGTTCTTAAACTCATGCACAGATCAGTAACAAAAAAAGGTAACGCCACCTTCTTTTGTCACACCTACTTGTGTTTTCCTCTATCTGAAAAGCTTTCATAAAGCTACAACATACATACAGTACAAAGTTTGCATTCACTGGAAAAAAAATCTTGTCAAACTACCTCAGCAGTTTCCAACCCATCCATCGTCATACAGATATCAAGATCACTTTGTTTGAAACCAAAGCCATTTTTTGAGGAGCCAAACAAATTCAGCTTTGTTCCTGTAAGAGATGTGATGGGTTATAATCACATGTTAACAAACAAAAGCTTGAAACCACTGCATGCTTTTTAATACAGGCATGAAAACACTAGTGATTTTTATGTTACTTTAAAACTTAGTTCCTATCAAATTCAAAATGATCTCTGCTTTTATTAGCTAAAGTGAGAAGTCTGACAGAAGCAAATTTGGTGTTCCCAAGTTAAGCATTCGGGCCAGGACTGAAACCAGATTAAAATAGGATTGCTTTCTACAAGAGATCTTTGAGATAAGGCACCTCTGAAGTCCAAGTCCTACATATAAAAGAATCCAGAAAGAAAACAACAGTTTAATACAGCCAAGATCCGAGAAAAAGCCAAAATTTAAAAACATTTCAATGCCGATAATCTGTAGCAGGAACATTATGGATCAAATGCTTTTGTCCCTATAAGAAATTTAAAGAAGTATATATATGCAAACATATAGACTAATGTATGTATGCAAGTGCACATACATATAGACAGACAGACAAACTTTGAGGCATTACCAAGTTTTCCATGTCTTGGTAAGTATAAAGAGAGTAGTGATGAAAACACAGAAACATGCATGTAAACTAAAAAATTGTTCTTTAACCTTGAAATCAAGACCCCTACCAGAATTCTTAAAAACAAAAAAGCCTTTTTTTTTTTTTTTTTTTTAAAGGAGATATAATGAGAAGCCTGGTTAATGAATGAAGCTAAAACAGCTGTCTTGAAACTGTCCTACTGCTTTTATTTTCTCTTTAACTTGCCCTTGTTCCTTTGTACAGATGCATTCTTATGCATGATAAAGTCACAGAAGGGTTAAAATAAAATCTATGGGGAAGCTATTGCTTTTCTTAGTTTCTTTAAGCAAACAAACCACACAACTAACCTAGTTTTCAAGTCTTTCTTCTTTGTTAAAAGAAGTAAAATTCATATCAACAGGAAGAAAGTCCAGGGCATCATACACAAAACTGAGACATTAAGATATGTTAATAATATGACCATTGTAACAGAAGATATACAATAAACAACAATACAGATCAAATGCTCAAAACTAAAATGTTTATTATGCTGACTTGACATGTTTTCTTGGAAAACACTTAAATATGAACACATCAAAGCATGAATATAAAGGCAGAACTTAATCACCTGGGAATTCCAGTCTAATGAAGTTTTCCAGGTTTTGTCTTATATGTTCCCGAGCCTGATCCTCTATAATATTTGGAGCAAAATCCTCTTTAAAAATGAACAAACAAACAGTTAAGGTAAACTGATCTGTAAAAAGAGTCAACAACAAAGATTGAAATGAAAAAGGGAGGGGAGCATAGTAAGGGGGAGAGAAAAGCAGAAGATTCAAATGTGAGGGAACGATAACAAGGATGAAGTAGAAGGGAAATACCTGTTCAAAGAAAAACATTAATTAGACAAATAATGCATTTTGTCTGGTCAGAAATGGCGAGAGAGAAAGGAAGAAAGTTGGGCCACTCTGAAAAGAACAAAAGTGGAGAAGTGTTATAAAACAGTATTCTGATTTGAATTTTTCAAGAACACTGAAGTCTTGTTGAGAATCGTTACTTGAATTTTTAATGTAAAAGCACCAGTCAAAACACTCCACCATAAAACAAACTCTTAGATTTATATTAAGATTCCTAAACTAGTTGTCAGACAGCCATTGCCACAGAGGCAAACCTAAATATTTTTTATTTCTCAAGATATAAACTCTAGACACAGTCCTACCGTATTCTTACAAATCTTATAAAGTACAGTCATACTGTAGCCAGTGCAGCAAATAAACTAGACACCTTTATAATAATAGCTTCTGGTTGTGTCATTGATTTTTGCAATTGTTTTTCTTTTTTTTCTTCCCCATAATAGCATGTAAAGGAGAAAAACTTACGGTAACACTGGACACAAACTTGATCTAGAATAACTGAAAACTTGGGTGTCAGAGGTGGCAGTGGGTCCAGCTCAATTTTCTTGAAGTCTTCTGGACAATCTCGTTTTAAGTGACCTTCCCGTTTGCACAAGCTACACACTACTGTAGGAGACTGCATGAACAGAAAGCAAAATTGGTTTCAAAAAGCATAACCCCTTAACGAAGTTGAACAGTACTTTCATATAACTAATCAGAGAGCATAAACAACATGTGCACATTCTGTTAAAGCTCGCTTACCTTGCCTTTTGTAAAAGCTTGTTTACTAAATTCATAAAAGAGTTCAGATTCTAAACACTTTTCTACCACTGCATTCTCTTCACAAAGATCTCCCTTCTCAGTAAGATCCTCTTGACTGAAACTGATCCTCAGAGATCCGTGAATGTTGTCTTTGAAACGGTTTTCTTCATATTTATTAATGATGGACAAATCATCATCTTCCTCCGACAGGGCATTCTCATCTCCAGATCCAGGGTATATATTGTCTAGTTCACCTTTGGTTGTTAGGATACCACCACATGCTGCCTGGTTTAGAAGACTCAATTCTTCCTCCTCTTCCTCCTCCTCTGAGTTAATCACTTCAGCCAGTTGATTCTTTGTTGAATGTATGAACTTCTGGGGGGATTCCTCGAGTTCATCAGTACCTTCAGTACTCTCCTCATCAGCATCGATCTTGTTATCCATTATGCCCGTGCACTCCAAGCCAAACTCATCACTCTCTGTAAATGCTGTTATTTGAAAACCTTCCAAGTCTGAAGTACTGCATGTCTCTATATCATGATCTGTCATTGTTACAGGGAGATCTCCACCATCACTGTCTTCATCTATTCCCTGATCAGTAGACAAGATATTATTCCATCTTGTTTCTTGCTCTTGTTCTTCTTCTTCTTCCTCCTCCTCCTCATTTCCACTCTCCATCTCTTCACAACTTGGTTTAAAGCCCTCATTATCTCCAGAAATAACCTCTTCAACTATGCAGTCTGAATCTTCTTGAACAATTCCCAAATGACTTGTATCATCAGCCAGTTCTTCTTCTGTCACGCTCTCTGAGCCATCACACACCTTTGAAGGAAAAGTTCCATGTACCTGAGGAATATCTGTAGTTTCAATTACGTAACCTTCCACTACTGCAGTGTTAATTATACCACTGACATTTTGCAACTCAGAATTGTCAGGCTTTACACTGTCACTTCCATTGTCCAGCTTTACAGACTCCTCCTCGTTGGCATTTGGAAGGGACTTTTTTCTCAATTTCACAGGTTTTTTGTGAGGTAAAGCAAAATACTTGTAAGTTGCTCTCAAGCAGTGAAGAATGTATTCGTACATTAGCTGGCTGTTCAGAGTTCTTGCAACATTCCTTTTGACCGAATATGGGTCTAGTAGAAAGAAAAAGTAAGCCAGCAGTGCAGAGGTTAACTTTTAAAAAAGTAATATACTTAGATACTTCAAAAAATTCAAATATAGTATTGTTAGTTACACTAAAATGCCTAGGAACATTTGCCTAGGAACGTATGAATACAACTGAAGACAATTTATTTTATTTTTTTTAAGGCCAGCTACATCATTCACATTGCTTCTGATAACACCACCCCAAACTGATTTTTTTAAAAACATTCTACAACACTGCTGGGAATAGCAGTTCAAAGCTAAAAAATCCAAAGTTATTGCACTTTATCTCAACAGCAAAGACAATACCCTGGAAAGTTAATGGCAACAGTTCTATGAAGTCTGTTGATACAACATACCTTCCACAGCTATGCGCTTTTTAGGCCAGTCCTTCAATTCACGCGACACTATTTCTTTCAGTCGTATGCTAATAACCAAATCAGCCATATTGAACTCCAAGGCATAGAAACGAAGCAGTTCTACCCAAAGTTGCCCTACAGGTGCTGAACATTTCTGTACTGAATCAAATACTAAGGGAACCTGTCAATTACAGAAAAAAAACCCTTAATATTTAATGCATATACAGATATTCAGATCGTAAAAAAAAAATCTGCTTATGTAGAACATGCATTTGCAAACAATATCATTTAGTTTGATTTCTTCATGTCCTATCTGTAAAGTGATATTATAAAATTCATAACTACTTCTGTAACACAGCAATTGCAACACCTGCAAAAAAGGATGAGATACCATAAGCTCTTATTATAAGACATCAAAATAAAAGACTCAGCAATAGCTGAAGAATAGTGTCAATGATTAATAGCAATTGGTTATGTGTCTTTGTTATAATTTACAAATTTCCAAGGAAACAGCACAAAATAGATTACAGATTCTAAATTTTATTGCTAACTGCTGCAAAATGTCATTAGAGAACAACACTAGGGGTTGCAGAGTAGTTGTGAAATAAAAGATGTGTAAGAATAGTTCAAAACTAAGATGAAATACAATCATACACTTGATTTAATTTGAAATAAATTTCAAATTCTATAAATAAATATATATATATAAATAATAAATTCAAAGTCTATATTTTCTCCCTTAACAGATTAAAACCCAGGGCCTTATCAAAGAGACTTGAAGTAATACCTGTCAGCTTCTGGGTACTTAGGGATAAGCATAGCAAGCTTTGTATGAAGCAATTATGTAATCTTCCATTTCCTCTTTTGGTTTTGAAACATCAAAACCAGAGCAAAAATATAAGTTTTTTTTCCCCCCCCAAGAACAGTAAAAACTACTACACGACTACAAAAGGAATGTTAAATATTTCACACCTTGTCCCTTGTAGGGGAAGTTTCTTGTGGCAAATCAGCATTGTCAACAGGGTTATGTTCCCAAATCACAACATCATTCTCAACTTCTTTAAGATGGAAATTAGTTAATTTGTTTAATGAGAAACCTTCAATCTAAAGAAGATAGAAAAAGAAACAAAAATTAACATTACATGCAGTTTAAAGCATTCTTTCCAGGATAATAAGCCAAACTAGAACAAAGTTTAAAATCAGCTTTCTCTGGCCCTAGAAGATAATCCCAACCTGCTTCCCTCTTATCCCTAAACTTCCCTAAAAAAAGCTCTTGAGGAGCACTGCATTTGAAAGTGAATAGCATCCTGCATTCACTTGCTTAGCATCCTGCTCAAGTATATGTATTTTAATTATACAGTCATACTGTATAGGACTTTTTCTCACATTTAGTGCAGAGAGTGAAGATACTCTGGGAAAGAGTCAGTCATGTAGCAAAGGAAATTGTTAATTGCAAGGCCTGTGTAATTAGTTATGGAAACTAGGACATCCACATTAAATGTTAATTAAATCTTACAAGTGACTGTATGAACAAAAATGCCACGGATGTAACACCTGAATAGTGTCCTAGAGAATTGGTTTCTACCCATAACAGCCTGATCCCAATGCCCAAATGTGCTCCTGAACTGTAGTCCACACTTCCATTAGAAACCCAGATGTCAAAGTTCAAGACATTGTTTTGCGATATAGCTGTATTAATTCAGAGCTATCAAGGGTATGGAAGAAAGGCTGAAGAAATAAGGAAGTAGATTGTTATGCACTGCATTATTCAATTACCTTACTCCTTCACCGTGCCGAA
>NW_024885208.1:22616-23498 GCF_019232065.1 Centrocercus urophasianus | reverse complement strand
CTTCTCATGCACCCTTCATCCAATGCACTCTAAACCCTCCATCCCATGCACCCTTCATTCCATGCACCCTCCATCCAATGCATTCCACCCTCCATCCCATGTACCCTTATTCCCATGCACCCTTCATCCCTTGTACCCTACGCCCTCCATTCCATGCACCCTCCATCCAATGCACTCCACCCTCCATCCTATGTACCCCTATTCCTACACACCCTTCATCCCTCACATCCTACACCCCACATCCCACGCACCCTCCATCCATCCAGCGCTCTACACCCTCCATCCTATACATCCTTATTCCTTTATCCCTCATACTCTACACCCTCCATCTCGTGCACCTCCATCCAATGCTCTACACCCTCATCCTCCACTCCGTCCCCACCCGCTGCCGGTTCAGCACCGCGGACAGCGCCGCGCCGGTTCCGGTGTCGGTTCCGGGGTCGGTCCCGGTTGCCACGTGGGCACTGAGCCCACCACGCACCGACAGATGAGAGGGGAGCTCTCCTGCTCTCCTTTCCCCTGAGCTCCGAGCACCGAAGCGAGCAGGGAGGAGAGCTGGGACCAACGGGAGCCGTGCAGGAAAAGCACAAGAACCCAACAACAGCATCGTCTCGAAAACCCAAAGAGATGCCGACCTCTCACCGGGAAGCAGCCCTCAGACCCCCGCACCGGCTCAGCCCACCCCCCCATTTCGCAAAGCGAGACGACCACCCCCCCCCTCAGCACTCCAGCTGCTATCCCAGGTGAGGCGAGCTCAACCCGACGCCCTCCATACCCACCCACTGCCTCCTGCAGCGCAGCCTCGGTTTTCCCCTCTGCGAACCTCTTGCACCGCCTGCAAGGAAACGTCCTAAAAACGCCAGAAAAAAATAAGTAAATAAA
>NW_024885208.1:0-22516 GCF_019232065.1 Centrocercus urophasianus | reverse complement strand
AAAAATAATTAAAAAAAAAAAAATACGACGTCCTCTCTGCAAACCCACAGACTGAAAACGCTTCTGTCCAGACTGAAGGAGGCTTCCGCACGGGTTTGCACCTTGCCTCTGTACTGCTCGCTTCTTTTTTTAACGATAGGGGAAAGCATAATAGTTTATTTTAACTATGAAATATATTGCTATATTACAAAGGTTATTGTAACTTTCAATTATGGTTTTGTACCCGACCTGTTGTCGGCAGGCAGCGACGCCCGCCTGCTGCCCATGTCTGTTTCTGAGTACAGTCACTGCGGGGCCGCGGCTGGTGGGAGCTCCCAGCACAACCCCCATCCCGATCCCTTCCATCCCAAGGCGTTAATCCCCGCTGGGATCCTAAATTTGTGTAGCACCGGGGCTTTGCTTTTCGCTTTTCTCAGCCTCCTGAAAGCCATTCCTTCTCCTGGTCCCGTTCAGCTGCGGGATGGAGGCTTTGGGGACGGAGCGGTGCAGGGCGCATCGCTTCTCCCTCGCTTTCGGACTTCAACAACCCAACCGTTTGGCTCAGAGCAGCCACACCGGCGCAGTGCGGTGCTCTCCAAGTTCAGGGATCACCCATCCATCCTCCTTGGGGCAGGAGGGCTGTGGGGTCCCACTCTCTTCTTCCTCTCAGGTCAACGTGTCCCCAGCTCGGGGACGAGGGCATCCCCACATCCCCACTGGTGGCAGGTAAGGACTTGGCACGGGGAGGCCGTGGGGTGCCTGGAGGTTTTGCTTCCTTCCATCTCAGGCTGTGCTTGTGTAGGACGGAGAGGCAGCCCCAAATTTAGGAGAGGGACGCGGTGAGGTTGCAGGGATTGTCCCAGCTCAGCCTTGCCGTCCTCAGTGTGCACTTGGGGGGCATCTCAGCACTGTGTGCAGGACGAGGTTTGTAGGGAAATAGTCTTAAACCCCCCTTTGCAGCCCTGCTCTGCGCTCCTGGCTGCTTCCTTCCATGTGGAGCAGCAGCCAGGGTTGAGCACCTGGGACCAACTCCTGCTGCCTTCCTCCAGCACAGCAAAATCCCTTATGCAGCTCCTCTATCCCCCCCCCATCCCCACAGCGCTGTCACTGTTATCAGTTATCACTATCAGAGCCCATGAATGCACCCGGAGCTGCAGGTTGGAGAGCTCAGAGGGCTCCTTGCAGGGCTGAAGCCCCCCCAGCAGCTCCAGCTGCCCCCGTTGAGCCCAGCTTGGGGGGTTCCTGGGGTTTGTGGCCAGGCTGGAGGAGAAGGGCTGGCTCCTTTCCTTGTGAGCGGTGGTGAGGGCATTGCTGACCCCCTTCTGCTGGGGCTGAGGTCTGTAGGGTGCTTGGAGCCCTTGTGCTCCTCCTGTCCCCAGCCATCTCACAGCCCTGTGACCCCCAGGTAGGTTTGCTGGGGTATCTCCTTTTGGGGGGGGGGGGGAGTTGAAGGATGCTGCTGCTCCTGCTGCTGCTGCTGCTGCTGCTGGGGGACTTTGCTCTGCTTCCTGCCCCCATCTTCTCCCCACTCAGCTCCCTAAGGGCTGCAGGGAGGATTTAACGGGGGGAAGCCCTTCTGCTCGGGGGGTTCTTGCTTTTCCCTGGATGAGCCCCATCTGTGCCCCATTTCCTGAGCAAAGGGCAGCTCTGCAGCCCCCAGGATGTGCTCTTCTCCGCCTCCTGCCCAAATCGTTCCTCCCCTGCACTGCACAACCCAACGTGGCCCCATAGAGCTGCTTGGGGCTGCGGTGAGGATCCGGCCCCACACTCCTCCCAATCTGCGCATGGCCCTGAAGAGGGGAAGGGAACGGGCCCTGCCCGTCCCAGCAGCATTGCCATAAACCGAGCTGTACCCAGAAACAGGCGCGTTTTAAACTATGGCTTTAACCTGTTCACTGTAAAAAGTGCCTTGGACTTTAATCTGAAGAGGTCAGTATCTATAAATATTTACCTGTGCGGGTGTGTAAGTATGCAGATCTCGATGTATAGTTACACACGCAAATATATGACGTATACGTACCTACATAAACGCTTCAGACCCCTCTGTTCTGCTGGTCCTTGGAGCTCTGTTCTGGGTGTTGGATGGGAGCTGTGTTGGCAGGGAACCGTTGCGATGCTCAGGGTGGTCGTGCTGTGGGTGCACTGGCATTGGGGTGCTGCCTCTGAGGGGTGCAGGTGGCGGAGCAGCCCCTCACCAGGGGGGTGCTGAGCTCCCTGCATCTCAAGGAATGGCTTTGTGTCCCTCGGGGTCTGTGCTGGGCTCTTGTGGTCCCTATATGAGCTTTAGGAAGACCCCGCAAAGAGAAACTTTCCTTGCTGACATGCAGACATAGGGAAGGATGAGGACAGTGGCACCAGTGCTGGTTTTCCAGTGGCTGCTGCCATCTCTGCCTTTGTTGGTGGGGAGGGGGGGGGGGATGAGACTTCCCTGAGCCGCAGTAGCAGGCTTTCTGCTTGGGATGGCTCTGCTGTGCCAGCAGCCCACCTGCACGAGGCTTCTTGTGCTGAATGAGAGCCCCTCTCCTTTGGCACTGTGCTGATGCACGCATTTTTTCCCTCCTCCTGAGCCCAGTGTGACCAGAGCTGCTCCCAAAGCTCAGCCATTGGATGGGTCACCTCTCACCAAAGAGACAGAATCTGGCTGGGATGTGGGACAGAGCCTCGACGGAGTGCCCTGAGCTTTGGCTCATGGTTTAACACCCCTCCCTTTCTCCCTCCCCCCCCCAAAAAAACGCAACCAACCCAGATGCAGCCCCACACCCGCAGAGGAAGGATGGGGTGACACGCAGGGATGGCACCGTGACAAATCACTCAGTCGAGCATTGCTTTGAGCCAAAGCTGCCAACTTTCAAACCACCTCCAGCGTTCCGAGGGGCTCTCAGAGGGCTGATGAATGCCACGCCAGCTCCATTTCCCAAATTAGTGTCTTAGCAGTGCAGAGCCCCGTGCCATGAGTGCAACTGTGCGCTGGTGCTGCCCATGGAGACGGGAGGGATTCGTTTAATCTCTGCGTGCGGCGCCAAATCTGCTTTTATTAATGGTCGGGATTAAGGCAGGAGGCAGAGCTGTGTGTCCCCATGTCCTTTGCCTCCCAGCCCCACGGAGGTGGTGGTGGTGAATGAAGCTCGCTCAGAAGGAGGAAAAATCAAGAGGAATCAATGCTGTTAAGCACTGCGCTCTGCAGTTGCTTGAAAAGCAGATGGAGGTTCTTAAGAACAGTGGGGAACTGCTGGCCCGCACCTGAGGAGGGGAAACCCGTGGGCACGCTGCCATAGGCCTGAATCGACGCCTGCTGGGAATGTGGGAGCAGCTCCCAGGGATTGCAGCAGGGCTGCTTTCCGTGTGCTCCCATTTCCCATCTCGGGGGTGGGGAGCAGAGCAGCCCTGCGGGGGGGGGGGTTGGTTCTGCCCTGGGGGTCACAGCGCAGCTCAGGGCCGTCTCCCGCTGTTATTTCCATCTCTCACAGGCTCGTTTCACCGAGGTAAAAGCAAGGCTGCTAATTTCATCCCCTGCCGGGGCTGTTAGTTACCGCTAATTATCCACACGGCGGTGTGAGGTCTGCAGAGCAGATCGCGCCTCGGAGAGGTCTGGGCAGCGTCAGTGGAGCAGCTCAGCAATGCCGTGGCTCGGCTGCTTCGCGCCCCATGCCCAGCACTGCGGGGCTGCGTGCGACGGCTCCTGTGCTCCCCACAGCTGCTGTGTGCTGATATCTCCCTGCCCGGCTTGCAGTGTTTGCACAGAGCTTCCTTTTCTCTCCCCGACGTGCCTGCAATCCCCATGAGGGCGCACGGAGGATGCATCTGCATGAGGAGATGCCAGGAGCAGCTATCGTCGCTTCCCAGCGCCCGCTGCTCGCACAGTGAGAAGGGTTCCTCAGCAGGAATCGGCTGTGAAAAGCGGTGGTAAATGACACTTTGCTGTGCCATGGGTATTTCTGGGTTTCCTGCTGGGTTTCCCGTGCTGCAGTGGTGGAGGCGCTGGGGGGGGGGGCTTTGCTGCACTCCCTCCCCCCCCAAGTCCCTAGAAAAGCGATCCCTCCTCCACAGCAGTGCTCTGTGCATTCCTGCATCTGCTGCTGGGGGGGAGAATGCAATAGAGGGGTTCAGAGGGAGGAAACCCTTCCAGGTGGTATTTTTGGGAGCTCTGGACCGTGCAGGCTTTGGGGTCGCTGCTCCAGCACAGGGCCTGCATGGCTTTACTTGTACCAAAAATCGGTTGGGAGCAACAGGTTGCGTATTAATGAAAGAGGAATCAATTAGGCGGCGAGCTGCTCAGCCACCTGGTGCTGCTGACTATTTTTTCCCCCTCCTTTTCTTTCTCCTTAACGCTCTGCTGCTGCCTCTGGGGAAGTCATGAAAGAAGCGAGGCACGTTCCAGCTTCTCGCTTGCTTTTAGATTAAACAAAAAAAAAAAAAAAAACGCCTTTTGTGGGGAAATCTGTGCGGAGCATCCAATTAAAGAGCCGTCCCCGTGCCATCCATCAGCGCCGGGCTGCGGCTCGGCTGTCAGCCGCTTTGTGCTGCGCCAACAGAACCATTTGCAGCGATCAGAGGGGGGAAAAGCAGAGAAAAGGTGTGAGGGGATGCTGTGGGAGGCGCAGAGGAGCTCAGTGCGATGGAAGCACTTCGGAGATCTGACTGCAGCCGGCTTCTCATTGCAGCCTCGGTGCTCGACAGCCCCGTAAACGCACAAAAAGAGGGGCTGAGCGCTGCCCTTCCATTGCAGAGTGCTGACCCTGGGGAAAATAGCAGAGGGGTGGGGGGAAATCAGCCCTGCCGTTGTGCCTTGGGGTAAAAGGGGAGCCCTGAGATGGGGGGCGGGGGGGGAGTGCAGCCTCCAGGATGCCTTTCAGCCTTTGGGTTGGGGCTGTGCCCAGCTGGGGATTGCAAAATCCCTTCGATTTGGCTGAGCACACAGCAAAGCTCTCTCTCTCTCTCTCTCTCTCTCTCTCTCTGCAAAATCAGATTTAATATTAAATGCAAAAGGGGGTGGCAAAGGGCAGGAGGGAACCTGGGCTGGATGGCACCGTAAAGGTTACAGAACAGAATGTTAATGCTGTCTGTCAGGAAGCTCCCTGCAAGCTGGCAGTGGGAAGGCTCACTGATGTGACTGATGAGCTGCCTGGGAGCTGCTGCCTTCATTCAGAGCAGCACTGGGAGCCCCTTCTCACTGCTCCCCATCCAAGGACTTCCTTCACACACACACACCCCCCGAGGGGGGGGTGAAGGCTCTGAGCAGCAAGAGCCATGCAAGAACACAGCTCCCTGAGCAACAGCAGCGCAAGGCTGAAGGCCAAGGCGCCCAGCAGACATTGACAGCCATGAAAACGTGACAGATGAGCCCACCAGCAGCCAAGGCGAGGGCTCACGTGGCAGCCTCAGCCATGGGGAACGCTGCTGTTGTCGCAGCCAGCGCCGAGCTGCTCCCTGCTGCTGCAGCTGCACAGTCACTGCGATGCTCCTGCAGCTGTGCCATCCCCACCCACAGCCCCACAAGGCACTGGGGAGGCGCAGGGAGAGCCCCCCCCTTCTCCCCCCCCTCCATCCCCTCTATGCTGTATCGGGATGAGCAATCGCTGCTGATGTCTGCAGAGCAGCCGTGGCAGCTGCTGCTGTGCCATCCAAGCTCGGCTTCACACCTCTGCTGAGCGGTGAGGAGCCTCGAAGGGAATTGCTCATGCAGCGTTGGGTGATGCTGCTGCTTCCCCTGCCTTTGTGTCAGCAGGGATTGCTTCGAAGTGGGAAATCCCGTTTGGGATGCAGCACTGAGCTCGGGGAAGGCAGACCCAGGGCTGGAGCTCTGCGTGCAGCCCTTTGGGGTGCGAGTGTCAGCTGCTCCTTTCCTGCAGGGATGGAGCAAATGGCATTCGTGGTGGTTCTGCAGGTTGAGTGACTGTTTGTTAAAATGGGCCGCCACCAGCACCACCACTGAGGTACCAGTGCTGCAATGAGAATCTATTGGGGGAAAACAAACAAACAAACCCCCCAAAAAACCTTTGGAGGGGAATAGGAGCAGCAGGAGCTGCGGAGATCCGACATGGGGCTCACAGCTTTGCAGCTGCACCCAATGCAGAGCAGCACTGTGGAGGATGCAGGGACTGAACCCCATTCCTTGCAGCACTGCAGGGCTCAACGTTGCGCTGCAGGAGCTCAGAGCACAGCCACAGGGCAGCACCTCCGCTCAATTAAAGCTTCCAGTCAGCTGATGGAGGAGAGTAACAAAATGTCCCCGTTGCAATCGAGCCATCGGCTTTTATCTCCCGGTGGGAACAGGCTGATTCAACAGCGAGGAAGCGATATTTCAGCACGTCTCATAAAGCAGCTCTTAGATGGAGCCCGGCGGAACAATGGCCTTCCAGCAGCGGGTCGGGCGGGGGAGCTGTGCCACAATTTATGGCATTTCGTAAGAGGGAGCGGAACAAAGGCGGCACCTGAGGCGCTCGGTGCCTTGGTTCGTGCTGCCATCGTGCGGGGGGGACGAGCTCGGAGTCGGGGGTCCCCCACAGCCTGTGCTGGGTGGGGGTACGGAGCAGCACGCCAAGGCTTTCAGCCCCTTATCTCTAAATTAACCCACGGATCGTCCTGATAACAGCTCGGCTGCTCCATCTCTCCCACTGCGTTCCTATGGAGACCAGCTGGAGCTTGCCCAAGTCTCCACGAGTCGTAGAATCATAGAATCCTAGAATGGCCTGGGTTGAAAAGGACCACGGTGATCATCAGCTCCAACCCCTTGCTGTGTGCAGGGTCGCCAACCACCACAAAAGGCTGCCCAGAAAACCCATAGGGTGCCATAAGGATCCATAGGGCGCCATAGGGACCCAAAGAATCATTGACTCATTGGATGCCCTGGGTTGCAAAGGAGCACAGCGGCCATCAGCTCCAACCCTGCTGTGTGCAGGGTCACCAACCAGCAGCCCAGGCTGCTCAGAGAACCCATAGGGTGCCATAGGGACCTGTAGGGTGCCATAGGGACCCAAAGAATCATTGAATCATTGAATGCCCTGGGTTGAAAAAGAGCACAACGGCCATCAGCTCCAACCCTGCTGCGTGCAGGTCTCCAACCAGCAGCCCAGGCTGCCCAGAGCCACATCCAGCCTGGCCTCCAATGCCTGCAGGGCTGGGGCATCCACAGCCTCCTTGGGCAACCTGTTCCATAGGATGCAGAACGAATGCTGATGGAGGGGCTGTGATTCTCAGGGATGCAAGGCTCCGTTGCTTCGGTTGTTCCACGGTGCAGCCGTGCAGGGATTTGAATCCTCTGCTCTGCCCTAAGAGCTGCAGGGATGAATCACGTTCACGGAGGTTGGGTTATAGGCTGAGAACGATCACCAGCAATTAAAAAAAGAAAAGAAAAAAAAGAGCAGATTGAAGGCTGTGTGTGGAGTGTGAGACGCTGCGTGCCCAGGCTGGCAGCGCCCGACCCTGCAGTGTGTGTGTGTGGGGGGGGGGAGTTGTGCAATCACGAATCCTCCTAGGAAATGGGAATTGGGGCTGGAGGAGAGGATTTTGTTTTGGAAGACAGGTATTGCTATTGAAAAAAATAATAATAATTTAAAAAAAAATCCACCAAAAAAAAAACCCAGCAAAATCAGCTTCATAAAACCACCCCCAAACATGAGCAATCCTGGGTTCGGCCCTGCACCTGACTGCCTGCAGTAATTCCAGCCTCATTTTGATGCCAGGGGAAAGCAGCCCCATCGGTCCCCCTGTTTGCCCCATAGGTCCCCCCATCAGCCCCATCCCTATGATGCCACGTCCCCGTGTCTTCAGGTCCCCGTAGAGCTCCTATAAAGCACCCTCAGCCCCTGCCCACCCCCAGCAGAGGGGAAGCTGAGGGGCCAGGGGCTCCCGTGGGTGCTCACACAGAGACGTGGGGCTCCCTGTGGGCGCACAGTGCGACGTGGGGCTCCCAGCTCCGTCTCGCTGGCAGATGGCACACAGTGAGCAGCAGACGGGAACAGGCTGCTCTGTGCTGGAGAGCTCTGATGGGTTTAATGGGGAGGTGGGGGGGGTGAAGAAGGGGGGAAGCAGGATCCATGCTGAGAGAGGAGGAGGGGGGGGGAACATTGTAGTGTTCCTGGAAAATGGCGCAGGGAATGGGGGCTGCAGCTTGGCTGGGGGAGGGGGCAGCTCCACGCTGCATAAGATGAATTGAAATGGGAAAAACTGGGGGTGGGGGACCACAAGGGACAGCGAAGCCTCGTGGGGCGCAGTGGGGCCCTATGAGAGATGAAGGGTCTGCTAGGGGTGGGGCACACAGAAGGTGAGTGAGCCCCATGGGCTGTGGGGAGAGTTTAGGGAAAGGGGAAACCCCAGGGGGGCTTTGGGGGAACACAGGAGAACGGGGAGGGGGGGTTGGAGGCCCAGAGAATAACGGGGACCCTGGGGACGGAGGAACTGTAGCAGTCACAGAGCCCAGGAGGGCAGCTGGGGCAATGAAGACCCCGCACTGACCAGACCCGACGCCCACCCGGCACGCGTGCATCGCGCATTGCGCATGCGTCCGCTAGGCAGCGCTCAGGCGCATGCGCATCACGGCTATCACAGGGCGCATGCGCAGTAGCAGGCACATGTAGAGTGAGGCCTCGAGCGGCCGCGCCCACAGCGACAAGCGGCGCCCGGGGGTGGGGAATGGAGGATCCGGGGATCGGAGCGGTGTCCTCCGTATGGAAGCGGCCTAGGCAGCCCCACCACCGCCATGCGTTGCCCTGCCCGAATGCGGCCTTCGCGCCGTGCCCTGAAGGAAGATGGCGGCTGCGATGCCGCGCGGCGTAGATCGATGACGTCATCATGGCGCGCCCTCAGCGGCGCCGGCGGCGGCGGTAAGGAGCGGGAAGGGGGCGGGGGGGGCAGGGCACGGCGTACCGGGAGGCACCCGGAGCTCTGTGGTGGGCGGTGGGGGCATGGGGACGGGACGGCGGGATGCGGGGCTGTGCCTCCGCGGTGCGTGAACACGGAGGATAAAGAGAATTTTCGTCTCGTGGCCGCGGCGGCGCTCGGAGACGCGCACGGTGGTTCCGGGACCGGACCGGAACCCCTCCCCGGGTCCGCTGCTCCGCGCCGCCTCCAGCACGGCCGCGCTCCTCCTTTCCCCTCCTCCCCAACAGTTTCGGGCACGGCGCCGCGTTCCAGCGCTGCCCGCCCCCGGGCGGGGCGGAGAGAACGGTTGCGGGGACGGAACCGAAAGCGAAAGGATCGGCAGCCATCTTACGGGGTTCCCCGGGACCGGTACCGCCTCCGGCGATTCGGTTTGGCCGTCCGGACGCAGACCGGAGCGCAGGTAACGCGTGACGGGAAGCGCTGCCCCCCGACGCTCGGTGCTTCTTTGAAGCGAAAGGAGCCGCGTTTTGGGAACAAGGCCGGAGTCGGTGCTCGGTGTGATTAAGGAGCAGTGAGCTGAACGTGCTCTGCTGCTTTGGGAACCGAGCACTCCGTGTGCAGCCTCCCTTCTTTCATAGAACCGATCGTAGAACGGCCTGGGTTGAAAAGGAGCACAATGATCATCAGCTCCAACCCTCTGCTGTGGGCAGGGTCACCAACACCAGCCCAGGCTGCCCAGAGAACCCATAGGGTGCCATAAGGGATCCATAGGGTACCATAATCATAGAATCATCATAGAATCCTAGAGTGGCCTGGGTTAAAAAGGACCACAATGCTCATCTCGTTTCAACCCCCTGCTATGTGCAGGGTCACAAACCACCAGACCAGGCTGCTCAGAGGATCCACAGAGTGCCATAAGAAGCCATAGAATCACGGACTCATAGAATGGCCTGGGTTGCAGAGGACCACAATGACCATCCATTCCAACCCCCTGCTGTGTGCAGGGTCTCCAAACACCAGACCAGGCTGCCCAGAGCCTCATCCAGCCTGGCCATGAATGCCTCCAGGAATGGGAGTACTGGAAGGCTGTAATGAGGTCTATCCAGAGCCTTTTCTCCTCCAAGAAAAGGAGCAGCCAAGAAAAGAAGGACCCATCCATCTCCCCCCATCCATCCATGCAATCCTAGAATGGCCTGGGTTGAAAAGGACCACAGTGACCATCAGTTCCAACCCCCTGCTGTGTGCAGGGTCTCCAACCACCACACCAAGCTGCCCAGAGCCACATCCAACCTGGCCATGAATGCCTCCAGGGATGGGGCATTCCTCCTCCTTTTCTCTCTGTCGCATCACCCTTCAGTGCTGCAGCACTTTGGGAAGTCGGAGGGCTTCCTTTGCAAAGAGTTTTCCAATGCTGGGTGATGTGGGGGTACCAGGGAAGGAGCCCAACAGAAATTATGCGTTGCTGCGTGTAGGAGGGCTATGATATGCCCTATGTGTGACTGCTTCTCTTTAAGCAACACTTTAAAAGCTCAGAGCTGCAGCCCAGGGGTTGGCACAGCCCTCAGGGTGCGAGTGAAACTCGGGCTGCCATCGCAAAGCACCTTCATGGCATTACAAAGTGCTCACCTATCCGATTTCTCTGTAGGATATCGCTTTACTTCTGCAGTGTGATGCTTTACCTCTGTAGGTCGTGTGCAGTCCACAAACTAAGGGGGAATTTGGGGTTTCGGACTTCAGCTGCAAATCTTAAATCCTCCGTGAGGCTCTTGCAGCTCTGTTCTGTGCCACGTTGAGCTGCCTCACCTCCTCCCTCTGCCTCTCAAGCTGCAAAAAGCAGACTTGAGATTCTTGCCTCCCTGCGGACACAGAAGTGAAACTTGCTCGTGGCTTGGAATCACCCAGTGGTGCCAGAAGGTATCACCAAAACTCAGACAGCCTGTGCAGCTGGGTTGATGTTCAGCCCAATGAGAGCAGTGTATCGCTTTCTTTTAAAGCTGTCTTCTTGTTAACCTCAGCCAGGGTTCCTGGCTGCTGGGTTCTGACCTGGGCAGGTGCAATTTGCCAGTTGTGCTCACATGAATAATTTAATGTCAGTGGAAAGCAGGAAGGCTTGGCGGGATGCATGTCTCAGTAGAATGGAGGCTGTTCAGACTGCACCTCTGGAAGCGTATAACTGTGCGATTGGGTTTTTAATTGGGTTCTTTTTTTGTGTGTCTTCCCAGCAGGTATCCACTGAGAACTGGAGAGAATCGCTGCTCCTGGTGTGCAGGCAGCCTGGACACAAACGTGTGCTCAAGCAGTGCGCTATGAGCAGAGGCACTGCTCGAGGCAAAGGCTCACACCTCACCCGAGCAAAGCATAACTGCTCCAACACTCGCCCAGCTTTCTTTAACTGCCCCCAGACCTCACAGAAAACGAATTGGGAATCCTCTTGGCACCTAGCAGAGCAGGATGGTGATGTCTGCTTAATTCAGAGACCGCAGTCGTACAGCAAGCTGCGTGCTGGAGGATGGCAGGCTGCTGCTCCTGCAGGGAGAGAGCAGGGCGGCCGTGGCAAAGCAGGATGGCATAAGTTCTCCAGCAAGCAGCAGGTAGAAACACCCCCACATCGTCCCTTCCCTCATTATCACCCTCAGCAGGACTTGCAAAGAGATTCGTCTGCCATCAGACTGAATTTACAGAGACTGTCTCTTGCTGGGCAGAGCTTGGAACAAGAAATTCTGAGTATTTTAGGGCAGCTCCGGGAGGGAGAGACTCGTACGGTTCACGATCTTGTACGTAAGCTTAAAACTCAAAAGAAGGAGGTCAATCGTGTTTTGTATCAGCTCCTCAGGGAAGGCAAAGTGCACAGGATTGTTGGGACACCGCCGCTGTGGAGGATTGCCAACCCAAACACGGAGGGAGAAGGAAACCCTCCTGAGCACGGGGTGGGGAGCACAGACCCAGCTCCTGAGAGCAGAGAGGAGAGGAGTGCAGCTTGTAGGAGAGACCCCAATCCCACCATGGCTGAGACCAAGGACAAAATCTGCAACTTCTTGTTCAGCGTGGCGGACACGACGGCCATCAACCTTGCCAGAAATATTGGATTTTCCAGAGCAAAGGATGTGAATTCCTTTCTCAGTGCTTTGGAGAAGCTGGGAGATGTCCGCAAGCAGAACTCCAGCCCTCCGCGATGGTCCCTGACGAGCAGGAAGCGTGAGCGGATGGAGATGAGGCTGAAGGCCACTGCAGCACCAGCAGATCCTGCGCCAGAGCCGGCTGTGCAGCCTCCTCCTGTGCCTCCAGCTCTGCAGGAGGTGGCTGCAGCTTCACCAGCAACGACAACAGCGGAGCAAAGCATGGGAGATGGGCAGCAGCCGTCAGAGCAAAGCGTTCGGAGCGATGCTGCTGGCAGGGAAGCAGCCACGCCTGAGGACTCCAAGCCCTTATTTTCTGGCTTCAGCAGCTACGATAGCTCTGAAAACGGCAGGTGGGCTTCGGATGATATCCCAGATTATCTGAACACTATCACCAAGCAGTCGGACGGGTCAGAATCCATCATGCACTCCCAGTCTTCCCCCAGCTACGCCGCTCAGTTTAACACTGTCTTCCCATGCACGCCCGTGGAGAAGCTGCTGGCGTGCCAGGAGAAGAACCCAGTGAGTGGCCTCACCGAGTACTCCCAGTTTACCTACCAGCACTGTGAGTTCACCATGCTGGAGCAGAGTGGGCCCTCTCACGAGCCACGGTAAGAATGCTTCCTGACATCCCTGAGCTCTTTTTGTTTCAGCTAACTTCAAGCAGCTTCGCTCTGGTGTTGTCCCAAAAGGCTTCTTGTTGATGTTTGCTGTGGTTTGGGCTGATTCATTTCTGTATTTAAGCACGAATCAGCTAGGCTACGTTTTAACCCCAGCTTTGCTGTGGTAACCCCACACAGAGGTAGAATTCATCTCTTCTGCTAAATGCCCTGTCTGATTTGGTCCCTTGGCTTTCAATTTTGGTTATATTGAGAGAGTAAAACTGGCATTTCTGGGGTACCTCTGACTTATCCAGATGCAGGCACGAAGGAAGCCCCAAACAAAGCAGCTGAGAGCAGCGAGTTTGGGTTAAATGAGGTGAACCCACCCGTGGTGTCTCTGTGGTGTGGAAGGTCAGAGTGCAGCACGATGCTGTGCTGTGTGGAGTCAGTCTCTGGGGTCCCACCTCGACTGCTGAATTGTGGCTGTTCCTGAGCGAGATGGTGAAAAGTGTGTATGTGCCACACTGGAACACGTCAATAGACTCGCTAGACAGGAAAATTGGCCTAATTTCTGAAGGCAGAGTCCCAGGTCTTTTTTGTAAGGGGAGATGGAATGGATCCATCTCTCCTATATTCAGCACTGGTGAGGCCGCACCTCGAGTGCTGTGTCCAGTTTTGGGCCCCTCACTGCAAGAAAGACATTGAGGGCCTGGAACGCGTTCAAAGGAGGGCAATGAAATGGTGAGGGGTCTGGAGCACAGGGCTGAGGAGGAGAGGCTGAAGGAGCTGGGAATGTTCAGCATGGAGAAGAGGAGCTCAGGGGGGACCTCATTGCTCTCTATGGCTGCTGAAGGGAGGCTGCAGGGAGCTGGGGGTCGGCCTCTGCTCTGGTGTCATCAGGGATAGGAGCAGAGGGAACGGCTTCAAGCCACGGCAGGGGAGATTCAGGCTGGACATGAGGAAGTGTTACTGTTCAGAAAGGTGGGCAGCACTGCAATGGATGCCCAGGGAGGTGGGGGAGGCACCGAGCCTGGGGGTGTTGAAGGAAAGGCTGGATGTGGTGTTGAGGGACGTGGTTCAGTGGGAGCTGTTGGTGATGGGGGAACGGTTGGACTGGGGGAGCTTGGAGGTCTTTTCCAACCTTGGTGGTTCTATGATTCAGCCCATCTCCGGATCCCGTGTGACCCCTTGTTTTTTTTCTGGAAGCGAGTTTCCTGTGCACAGGGCTGGAGAGCAGGAGAGGAGCTGCGTAGCTGGAAAAGCAACCAAACATGAGAGGTGTCTGTGAGGCAGCCCCTCCTGAGCTGCTGTGGATGCACTGGGTGGCTCACAGCACTGCTGGCATTCAAGGAAAGTGCCAGAGGGACAGAAGAGCCCAGATGAGGTGCAGGCAGAGCAGCGTGGGCTGCTCTCAGACTTCCTGCTTCCCTGCGCAGGGGATCATAGAGTCATAGAATGGCCTGGGTTAAAAAAAAACCCACAATGCTCATCTTGTTTCAGCGTTGCAGGGTCACCAACCAGCAGACCGGGCTGCCCAGAGCCACCTCCAGCCTGGCTTTGAATGCCTGCAGGGATGGGGCATCCGATAGGATGCGGCCGAGCTGCTCTTTGCAAGGGGTTGTTGCATCTTTCCAGCTGTCTCTGTGGCTTGCAGAACAAGGCAGCTCGTCCCTTTCTTGCAGAACGAAATCTAGAGCTGCTGCATCTCTCCTAAGCAGCTCTGGAGGATGCTGTGAAGTGAGATACACACAGAGCTCTCCTTTCTGCTCATGGCAGCAAAGGTTTGCTCTCAGCCTGGAGCTGCCTGCTCGCTCTCATCGGCTTCCAAGAGCAAACACTTGCAGTGAGAGCACCACGGCTTTGCCTCTTGATTGACCCTGCTGATTTTTGTCTCTTGGTTTTCTTTCAAAGGTTTAAGTTCCAGGCATTGATTAATGGGCGCCCATTCCCACCAGCAGAAGCAGGGAGCAAAAAACTTGCTAAACAGGAGGCAGCAGCTAATGCCATGAAGATCCTGATGCAGGAAGCAGAGAATGGATACACTGACGGACTGAACAGTGAAATACCATTTGTGTCTGACAGCTCTGAGCTGGAACAGGTGAATCTTGTCATCTTCTTTTTGAGTTTGGTCAAACGTTGCTCGTTGTGAAACCCATCTCCTCAATCTTCTCGTTGCAGTCTTCGCATTCAGAGCCAGATCTGTCGCCTGCTCCGGCTCAGCTGAACCTGCTCCCTGGGAAGCACCCCATCAGCGTGCTGATGGAGTATGGGCAGAAGTCTGGGAACACGATTGAATTCCTGCTGCTGTCTCAGGATGGCCCATCTCACGATCCCAGGTACGGCGTGCTGCTGTCAGCCCTGGGGAGGATGGAGGCCCTTCCTTCCCTTAACACCTTGCTGTTCAGAGCGCTCCTGTGCTCCTCCTGAGCTGACCTGTTACTGAGGAGTCTGGGCATGGCTCCTCCACGACGTCTGTCTCCAGAAGGAAACTAAAAGAATGCCTTTTCTCAGAGCAGGGATGCTCTGCTGTACCAAGAACAGCTTCTAGTCCTGTGCCCTACCTGGTAGCACTGCTCTGGGATTTCCAGCTTGAGGCCGTGGTGGTAGATTCAAACTGGAGATAATGCAGAAGGATTTAAAGTTGAACAGGGAGAAAGGGATAATAAGCAGACTGAGATGTGTGTGCTTAACGCTCTTCGTATGCTATGATGTCCTGTCAGGTTCAGCTACTGTGTGAAAATGGGTGACCAAATTTTCCCTGCTGTGGTAGGAAACAGCAAGAAGGGAGCAAAGCAAATGGCAGCAGAGGTTGCTGTGAAGATTCTTTCTGGAGAGTCGGCGCCACGTGTCCCACCTGAACAGGTACAGGGAGCTTCTTTGTGACACCCAGCTGTTTTGTTGTGTCGCATTCCCCCTTTATGGCTTGCATTTCACCCCACGAGGTCACGTTGTGACTCTGGTAGGGCTTTGCAGAAGCCTGCAGTGCCGTTGGTGCTTAACAGCCCTGTCCTGTCCAACTGTCTTCCAGCCCGTTGCGAAGCCCCAGGGTGAACACAGCTGTGCTCTGCAGGTGGTCGTTCCTGATGAACCCAAAGCAGTGAAAGCAAAGGGTGTTGGGGAGCTCATCAAATACCTCAACGTCAATCCGGTCAGCGGCCTGCTGGAATACGCCCGCTCCAATGGCTTTGCTGCAGAGTTCAAGCTCATTGACCAGACAGGACCTCCCCATGATCCAAAGTAAGTGGCTGCGTCTCTCCGGGTGGAAATCTTGCCTTGTTGCTGTTGTCCTGGAGTAGAGAATGTAAAATCCATCGTGTGCTTTGAGATGACAACAGGCTGTGCTGCTGCCTCTGCCGGACCTGCTGAGGATCCACCGCCTGCACTCTGCTCTTCTCTGCGCTGAGAGATTCAAAACCAGGCTGAAACCAAAGGGTTTCTTCAGCTCTCAAGTGCTCTGCTGTCTTTACAGGTTTGTCTATCAGGCGAAGGTTGGAGGCCGCTGGTTCCCAGCTGTAACTGCACACAGTAAGAAGCAGGGCAAGCAGGAGGCAGCTGACGCAGCGCTCCGCGTTCTGATCGGCGAAACGGAGAAAGCAGAGCGCCTGGGAGGGATGAGCGTCACAGAGGTAACGTCCAGCTCTAAGGCTGGCTCTGCTTTTGTTGCCCTCTGTCTCTGCTGCTGCTCAGCCCGGCAGAAAAATGCCCCAGATGGTTGTTCTCTGAAGGTGTAGATGAGCTGAGGCTCTGCTAAAACGGGCTGCATATTTCCCCAGGGCGCAGCCACGCTCTTCGCTCCTTCTGGTGTCTGCTTCAGGGCTTCGTTATGCTCTGATACTTCCATGAGCTGCTGAAGTGTGTTCCTGTGGTGGTACAGGAATGCTTTCATTTTTATTCTGATTTAAAAAAAAAAAAAAAGGAAAGAATCCATTCCGAATGCCTTCATACTAGACTGAAAATTACATCAGCTCGGAAAGAGCATCAGACACAAGTGGAGCTCTGGCTGAGTCAGGATGGAAATCCCAAACCTGAAATCTCACTTTGAGTTTGGTGATCTCTCCAAAGCTGCATTCCCATTTGGGCAGCTGTGGCTCTAAATAGCAAATCCATCAGGGAGGATGTGGTGGGGGGCGGTGATAGAGGAGGCAGTTGCAGGTGCAGTCTCCTACCAAGCAGCCAGAGGAGGAATTCCTGCAAAGCCAGCCGCAGAGATCCTTGGCTGAGTCCCTGGGAAAACAGACGAGGCTGGGTTTTGCTGCTTTGCACTGGGGTTCCCCCTGGCAGTCTCAGGAGGCCGTCCCTCAGCTCGTTTAGCTCTGCCAGGCAGGCAGCTTGCTGCAGCTAATGATGTGCTTGGAGCAGAGCTCGGAGCGCTGGAGAGGCTTTCCCAGAAATACCCCAAAGATCCCCCCAGCCCTCCATGTGTTCAGCCCTGAATGGCTCTGCCTGCAGTCCGTGTTCTGTGCGTTCCTGCCTTCTGCTTGCTTAGCTGTGTTTTGGGTTAGCTGCTGCCTGAGCTCTTTTCTTCCCTGCCCTGCAGCTCCCAGTGAGGGGCAGCACCCTCCACGACCAGATGGCCATGCTGAGCCACCAGCGCTTCAACGCTCTGACTGCTTGCATCCAGCACAGCCTGCTTGGGAGGAAGATCCTGGCTGCCATCATCATGCGGAAGGGAGACCAGGACTTGGGAGTGGTGGTCAGCATCGGGACAGGTATGGGCTGCTTCCAGCACGAGCTGTGCTCTGAGTCCCCCACTGGGTTCCCCATCAGCTCCAAGCAGGGAACGGCTGCTGCTGGAGGCTTCAGAAGGGCAAGCAACGCTCCCAGGGCTCACATGGTGTCACAAGTGATTTAGGTGGAGAGAAAGAACAAAGTGATCACACCTCCAGCTGTGTTGCTCTTAATCTTTGCTTGCGTTGCTGTGTGCTGCTGTGTGCATCGGAGCGTGGGCTCCTTCAGATAGCGCAGGTTCCCCTCTTAGTCACAGCTGAAAAGCGCTGAGGCTTGGAGGGACGCTGCCCTAAAAGTGTGGCAGTCAGAGTCTCTGCTGTCCGTGGAGCAGTGTGGGCTCTCTGTCCCTTCTTTTCCTCCCTGGGTCAAGGTGATCACCTGGGAGGTAGGTGCTGCTCAGGAGCCCAGGGAAGTAAAACTTGGTGCGATGAAATCTTTCTGCAAGGCTCTTGTCGTGGCTTTGAGCGAGACAAGCCTTCCGTTTCTCTCTTATTTTTCCCCTCAGGTAATCGGTGTGTGAAAGGAGAAGAGCTGAGCTTGAAGGGGGAGACAGTGAACGACTGCCATGCAGAAATCATTTCTCGCAGAGGCTTTGTGAGGTGAGAAGGGGGGAAGCCCAGGGCTGTGCCTGCTAAGGGCTGTAGCCGCGGCGGTTCCTGCACTGCTTTAACACCAGTTTACCCATGGTGCTGTTAAAAAGAGGGATGTTATTTGTGATAAGGAAGGGCCACGCCTGAACTGTACCCAAATTAGGACCAAACTGGAGACTTGCCAAGAGCCTGAGGGCCTCTTCTGCTGCACTGAAAAGAAAAGCGTGGTGCAGAGCACGCAAAGCACGGCTCTGGTCTGAGCACAGCACTTCCAGGCAGTGCGGGGGGGATTTTGCAGCCCGGATCCTTTGGTGGAACTTGTGGGTGCAGAAGGCGTTTGCTGATAAGTGACAAATCCCTTTGCATCAGCTGGGAGAGCTTTTTCCCAAACCAAACTGCCCGATTGTTCTCTTATCTGTAAAAGCATTCAGAGCTTCTCGAGAGCCGAAGTGAGGCGCGATTGGGCGAGCCTCGATAATTGCCTGCCCTCCCAGTTATGAGCAGCAGCAAAGCAAGCTGCTGTTGTAAAGCTGTCGTGTGCCCTCTGTGCCATCCTCAGCTCTGGAAGGTGTTGAGGGTCGGCCCTCAGCAGGCTGTGAAATCAGAGGGCTGCACTCTTGCTTACCGTCTGTCTGAGCTATTAATCTTGACAGCTGTAGCTGCTGGGCTGCTCTGGCACAGCAGAGCCTGTCAGAGATGACAGCAGTCAGCTTCCCCTCTCCTGCACGCGCTCTTCTTGAGGGGTCTCTGTGAAGCTGCAGTTGTTCTTCAGTCCTTGACGGTGTGTTGGAGACCTCAGGGTTTTCCTCTGCTCCCGGCCAGCAGCAGCCATGAAAGACCCAGTCAATGTAAACAGATCGTGGGCTCGTGCTGATAATGCTGCTCGTGTTCAGCTGCCTCTGGGGCTCTTTACTCTGCGTGCAGACTCGGTGCTGACTAAAGGTGCTGGGTTAACAACCTTGAAGTCTTCTTCACGCTCAGATCAGATGTATACAAACAGCAGAGCTGAGCCAGCCAGCCTCCTTTCTCTCCTCTGCCAGTGCTTCTATCTGCTTACCCAACACAACGCGTATTTGTTATTGCCTGTCAGCTGCTTGGTTGGAAATCTGCTCTGTTCCATGCCTCTCTATGGTGTCACGTGCCATTCATTGGCTTCTGTCCTTGGTTTGATGGAGGCAGAGCTTGGGACCCTGCTTGTCCAGGGCCTGGGCAGTGTGTGGATCGATGTGCATTTTGTCTTGAGGAGCAAAGCCCCTTTTGATGCGTTGTTCCTGTTCTCAGGTTTCTCTATAGTGAGCTGATGAAGTACGACCCCTGTAAACCTTCTCCAGAAGAGAGCATTTTTGAGCCAGCGGGAGGGAGGAGACTCAAAATAAAAAGCAACATCACCTTCCACCTCTACATCAGGTTGGTGTGGGCTGATGCAGGGGGTGAGCAGTGCAGCACCTCCAGCCCTGGCAGCTCTCTGTGACCCGGCTGTAACCTGAGGAGCATTTCACTTCTAGCACAGCACCTTGTGGAGATGGAGCTCTCTTTGATAAGTCCTGCAGCGACCAGGCGAGCGTGGAGGGGCGGGCAGAGCATCAACCCCTCTTTGAGAACCCCAAACAAGGCAAGCTGCGGACCAAGGTGGAGAATGGTGAGTGCAGTTTGCTCCCTGTATGCTGGGTAGCTGCAGTCCTCCGTTCTGAGCCATCCTGGAGCTCCAGGCTTCCTTCCCTCGCTTTCTGGGGTGCCGTGGTGGGATTTGAAGCAGGCGAGAAACAAAGGGAACGAGTGTCTGAGTCCTGACAGGAGAGCTTTCCTTGCTCACACAGGGGAAGGCACCATTCCTGTGGAGTCGAGTGACATTGTGCCGACGTGGGATGGGATCCAGCATGGGGAGAGGTTGCGCACCATGTCCTGCAGTGACAAAATCTTACGTTGGAACGTGCTGGGCTTGCAAGGAGCACTGCTGTCACACTTCATCGAGCCGGTGTACCTCAGCTCTGTTACTCTTGGTATGAGTCTCATCGTCCCTGTCTGGGTTGGGACGGCTGTGGAGCGAGCTGCAGCGCCGAGTAACCCCCCCTCCCAATGTGGAGACTGCAGGAGTAAGAGACTGAAACGTCAATGTTGGCAGAGCTGCTCCGTTTTGGAGTTTGCGGGTTGGAGGTAGTGGGTGGTGTGAGGTTTTCCTCCAGGATTCTTGATTTTAGAAGGTGCTTGTGAGGGTGAGACAAAGCTTGCGTCGCTAAGGGCGCATACAAACCATAAGCTTCCACCTAGGGGTGTGCAGCAGTGAACTCGCTGCTGCTGATCCCCGTGGCTGCCAGCTTTTAATGCTGTCGTTCTCAGGGCTCGTCTGTTACCTGCGTTGTTCTCTGATGCCTTCATTTGTGCCTTCATAGGTTACCTGTACAGCCAGGGCCACCTGACAAGAGCAATCTGCTGCCGCATGGTGAGGGATGGGGATGTGCTGCAGAAGAGGCTCCAGGCTCCGTATTGTATCAACCACCCAAAGGTCTGTGCTCCTCTCTGTGTTCCCATCTTCTCTTCCACCTCAGCCCTTCATTCTCACTGAGGTCCCTGTAGGGGTGTCAGCTGGTGGCCGGTAGAGCAGTGCGTCCCATCTCCCTGTGTCCATGGCTTCCTGGGGAGATGCAGACCGAGGTTACTCTCCTAGCCTTCATTTTAGCAGCAAATAGTGGCTTCTTCACCTCAGGAATTCGGCTGAGCTGAGTGCAAGGGTTGGAAACTCCTCAGATTTCACTTCTCTCAGGTGAGATCAGACCCAGCACCACCGCCTCCCGAAAGGAGCACCAGTGGAGGACCTTCAGCGTGGGGTAGCTGAGGTTTTAACACGCAGAGCACTGAGCATCAGGGATGGAAAGCAAAGGCCGTAGCTGAGTGCAGGGCTGGTGGCTGCTGTGTGCCCAGGTCACCCTCTTACCCCCATCTCATGGTGTTGGGAACCCCCCCCTTCCCTCTGTGGCTGCAGGTTGGACGAGTCAGCGTGTACGACTCCGCCAGGCAGACGGGCAAGACAAAGGAGTCTTCAGTGAACTGGTGCCTTGCTGATGAAAGCAAAGTGGAAGTGTTGGATGGCACAAAAGGGAAAGTAGACGGGTAAGGAGAGCTTTTCCTGATGCTGCTTTTCTGGCCGGGGAGATGGGGTCAGTTGTATTCTTACAGCAAGCATTGCAGTATCTGCTGTGGGGAGGGGGATTTCAAGCTGACTCGATGCAGAGCTCTTGAAGCAGAACAGATTGTGCCCAGGCTCTGCAGCAGAGCCCCGGGGGATCTCATGGGCCTCTGCCACAGGGTTGTCCCGAGTCCCGTGCTCCTGTCGGCTTCTCTGTGTCATGTCTTTCGCCGTTGCCTTTTTCTTCCTTCTCAGCCCGAAGCTGGAGGTGTCTCGTGTTTCCAAGAGGAAAACCTTTGCCCTGTTCCGCCAGTTATGTGCCAAGACTGATTGCAAAGAGCTGCAGAAGCTCTCGGTGTACTCAGAAGCAAAGGAAGCAGCCGTGCAGTACCAGCAAGCCAAGCAGTGCTTCTTCGGTGCGCTGGAGGAGATGGGCTACGGCAGCTGGATCTGCAAACCACAGGAGGAGGACAACTTCTCCATCTCTGATGCATAACCAGCTGCCCTGGGTGGGTGTGTGGGTGAGCGTGTGCAGGGTGTATGGGTCCATCTTTCCCCACTTTCCTCTTGAGACGCAACCAGTAGTTGCAGCAGTTTCCTCTGTAGGCCTTGGCTGCCTTCTCTCTCTGCTCCTGTTCCTCCCAGTCCTCTTTTAAACCACGCATGAGAATCGTTGTCTCTTTTTAATTTGAAGCTAGGGCAGCCTGAGTTTGTTTGCTTTCGTGTTCTCATCTCTGTTTGTTTTTTGGTTTTTTTTCTAAAAAAAAAAAAAAAAGAAGGCACAAGAAACCAGAAGGGACCGCAGCCCTGAGACATTTGGACCATGTGCTGCAGCTCCCTCTGGCAGATTTCAGGGCAGGTTCTCTCTTTGGAGAAAGCTGGCAGGCTGTTTTATGTCTCGTGTTCTCCCTGCTGTTTGGTGGCTGGCAGCTTGGCTGGGCTGGGACACAGACTGAGCTCTGCACAGCTGCCAGCAGTGCATTCTGTGTTAATAAATTTTAGGTATTGTTACCTGGCTCTGCTCCATGGCTGTGTGAAGTGCTCAGGACTGAAAGGAACCCTGGATGTGGAGCCGAGGGCTCACAAACAACAGAAATGAGTTGTTTGCTAAGCACTGAGCTGTGGTAATGGTGGATGAAGCTTCTTGCCTTAACCAGGGGTTTTGGGAGCAGAATTTGAGCCCTGGGCAGAGTTCTCCCACCTCCTCCTTGTCTCTGGGCTGGGGAATTCACGTTGCTTTCCTGCTGGCAGGCTGCAGGTGAGGCCGTGTGCTCCTCTTACGTCTGAGCTCAACCACACGTCAAGCAAAAGCGCTCTTGTGGAAGGTGAGAAATGCCCAGGAGGGCTCAGGGCTGCAGGGCAGCGCTCAGCCTCCTTCCTCCTCACTGAACAGGGTGACAGTGACAGCTCCAGCATCCGGGTGTGGGATGGGAAGCAGCAGGAAAGCAAGGAAGGGCAGCCTGGCTGCTTCCCTGTCCTGCTGCCGGCTGCTGGGGGTGCTCTGTTGGGTTGCTGGGGGTGCTCTGTTGGGATGCTGGGGGTGCTCTGTTGGGATGC
>NW_024885207.1:0-13561 GCF_019232065.1 Centrocercus urophasianus | reverse complement strand
CCGCCGCCGCGCGCCGGACCCCCAGCGCCCCCTGGTGGCCGCGCGCCGCCACTGCCCCGCGCCGCCGCCGCCGCCGCCGGGAGGGGAGGGGCGAGGGGGGGAGGGGCGGGGGGCGGAGGGGCGCCGCGGGTCGGGACGGCGGCACGCGAGAGCCGGGCGCCGCAAACGTCTTTCGCGCGAAAACGCTGCGCATGCGCCGCGCCGCGGTCGCGTAGCGCCGTTGGGGCGCCGCTGTGGCCGAGGGGGCGGGGCGTCGTCCGGGCGACGGGAGACGGGCGGCGGGGAGGGGACGGAATGTCGCGACAGAAGGACGGAGGGGCGGGGCCGGCTCCTCGAGGCGGCGGGGGGGAGGCCGGAGCGGGGATGCCGGCCGAGGGCGCGGGAGGCCGAGGGCCGCCGGCCAGGGAGAGGCGCGCGGCGGCCGCTGAGGGCGGTGCGTCGGCGGCGGTGAGTGCCCGCGGGGCGCGGGGAGGGCAGGGCGGGTGGTAGCGGACGCGTGCGGAGCCGCACCGCCTGGTGCCGCCAGCGTGCGGGCTGTGCCGAGCGTCGGAAGCGGTGAATGAGCAGCGCGGCGCTCGCCGAAAAGCTCCGCTAGCGTCACTGCAGCTCCTGAAATAGGAGATGGAACATCTGTCCGCCGCCAGGTCGTAATAAAGTCTTCCTTCGAGTATCACTGATCTTTAATAAGTGCACGGATGTAGCCAGGCCGCCTGGACGGACAGATGAAGGTCCCTCCGGCAGTGTCGGTGTCACGGCACTGAACTGCCTGCCGCTCCAGCCGCGTGCCGCAGCCCGCGCCGCTCAGCCCGCAGGCCGGGAGCTCCGCGCCGGGCTCTGCTGCAGCCCGTAGGAAAAGCCGCGTTGCGAGGAGTCAGCGCGCTGCCGGCAGAAGCGGTGTGACGGCGGGACGAGCCGGGTCCCGTAACGGAGCCGTGTAGGTATGCGCTGTGCCTGCTGCATGCGTGAGCGGGAATTACTGGTCTGTAGTAGCCTGGTAGAGTTTGCTTACAGCCCTCGGACAGCCTTCCTCTGCCTGGGCTCGGAGCGATATCCCGGCAGCGATAGGGAGCGTACTGCCAGGCCGGCATTGCCGGCGCGGGGATGGCTGGCGTCGCGTTTCTGACTGTTAGCAGCTGCGGTTGCCGTGCCCGCAGATCTGTCGTGTTACATTTCACTTGACTGATTTTGGCCTAACCTGCCATAGGTTGAGAGTATTTTCCTGTGGGGCTATTAAAAATCTTTGATGGTAAGCGGCAGTCAGATGTCAAAGGCTGAATTCCCCCAGGCATGACAGGAAGGCAAACGCAGTCTCCCACTCCTCAGCACTGAATGGCACGCAGTCGTGGGTTCCTACCTACCTTGTAATTGCTGATCAGCGTGCATGTCCTGCTTTTGGTTTTTTAGGAGGGGTGAGGAGGGGTTCTTTTAAAAAAGAAGTCACGGTGTATTGTATTAATGGTGTGTGACACTCAGTGAGTCCGTTGTGATGGTTTGCACACCCATGGGAACGCGCTCCCATGTTGGCAGTCAGCGACTTGCAAGAGCTGCCAGTTTAAACGGGTGTCAGGTCGGTGTCTGAATCAAGAGTTTGTTTTGCTATGCAACGTGAGAACTTTGCACAGGATTTAATTGTCAGCCTTCTGTTTCATTCAACTTGAATTATACTTTTCAGAAGAAATGCAAATACACCGTTTTATGTCTCTGGATACAAAGCAGAAAAACCCCACGAGCTTCATGTGATCTCCACAAAAGGCATTGGCAGAAGTGGCAAGTTTTCTGCAAAAGCTGTGTTAACTTCCATTTGTTTTAGATTTGCCTGCAGGACAACCACTGTGGGTTTGGGATATGCACCCACCTCAGTCCCATCTGAAATTCTCACTGTTAAGAAATGCAGATGGCCCGAATGTACAAACAGGTGTCCTGTGAGACAGCAGAGCACGTCACATACCCAGTCCTGAGTCAGTGAAATGCAGTTGTGATTGAAGCACTGCAGTTTTTTTTTTTCTCGTTGCTCCTCATTCCTGACGTTCTCCTTTCTGCTTTGCAGACCTCCCTGCTGCCAGTGCTGGTAGTGCTGAAGGGAGCGCTGAGCCGTGCAGCCATTTTGAGCTGCGTGCCCATCAGCTATTGTTTCCCTTCAGGGAGCTCTCTGAATGCATTATGCAGGTCCAGCACTACGTTTGCAAATGCATTTCATCTCTTTTCCCTTTTCTGTATTTGCTGGAAGAAAATGTCACCAAAACTCAGGAGAAAATAAAGATGCTGCAGTATGCTAACAGTTAGAGAAATGCATTTTGGGGGGGTTGTTATTTTTTTTCCATGAGCCAACAATTGCAGCATGTACTCATCTGTTTCTGGATGAGGACCGAGTTTACACAGGCTGGATCCACTACTGCTCAAATAACAACACCTCGTGTGCACTGTTTGCATTTTTGTCCTCCCACTTTCCCCATGCATTGTGGAGATCAAAGTCTTCGTTTTAAGACGTGGGGAGAGCAAGGTAGAATAGTGAATATAAAACACAAAGAAAACACTAGGTAGGAAAAGCTGTGCTTGTAAAAGGCACTGCCTTCCCGGACTCATTCTGTTCATTTTGCTTTTGCTTGTTAAAAGAATCTGAAATTAACAGCTTATCTACAGAAGAAACATAAGCAGCAGCAGATAAGACTGGGGCACAATGCTGGTAGTTTTTAAATGCCAGATGGGTTGTTCACACTGCCCTCGAGTGCAGCTGATGCTCAGCTCTTACCCTCTATTTACTCACCTTGGCATTTCAGCTGGTGCCTCTCAGGTTTCCTGCAGGATATATACTGTGCATTAATGGGAATCCTGGATTCTCCACCACTTAATGGTGTCCTGGGTGCACTTTCAGCCCCATTCCTCTCTGCCCCTACCAACCACTCAATCTAAGAGCTGGGATACAGCTTTGCTTGGGTATAAGCAAGGGGTTAAGAAACTCTCACCCTGACCAAAAGACTGTTCTTTCGTAGATACCTTCCTGTCATTGCCTTCTATGTGGGTTCTGTCTGCGGGTGTCCCTGCGAGGTGCTGCTGTTTGCAGCCCAGCCCCCCCACAGCTGTCATGCACACCAGAGGCCAAACTGCTGTGGCCTGTGGGGCTGAGCTGCTCTCAGCTGCTGGGGAGGATGAACCCTCTTGGGCATCCCCTCATCTGCAGAGGTAAAGGCAGGACAGTGGGCATCAGATGGTGAATTTTCTTGTTATTAAACTGTAGGAACCTTGTGCTCACAAGCCACCATTTGCTCTTTAGATTAATTCACTCAGTAATTCCGAGATCAAGTTGAAGCATGATTTTAGCAAGATTACACTTGGTTGCCTTTTCCTTTTTTTTTTTTCCTTCTCCAGCAGTGCTCCAATGTTACCAGTTGCAGAGGAGCATGGCCTCATAGCACGTCTCAGATGTTCAACAAAATCAGAATGTCTCATGCCTGCCTCGAGCGTTCTTTGCTAAGATTACTGTGCCCTGTTCTGTTTGGTATCAGAGCTTTTACTGTTTCTGTTTAGATACGTGGACAAAGATGTAGATGATGGAGAAGTGTTTTCTCATTCTGGCTTGGAATCAAACCTCTCAAGAGCAGGTAAAGTCTGCGTGTTTGTTGGTGTATTTGGTGGGGCACACTGCACCTCCTACAGGAAGGTTCCATTCTCCCTGCTGCTGCCTGACTGGAAGGGCTCTTTGCACACATGGTGCAGGGGACTGCGAATAACAAAATGAGCATTGAATGAGACTTGAAGAACAAGTCTGTTGCCAAGTCAGTCACTGGAAATAAGACGTGAAAAGAAGAAGGTATTTTAACATTGTCAAGTATTGTTCAAAAATGTGTTGTTTCTTGGTAGGCTGACTCGCTCAGGGATACTGTTTCCCTGTGCTGTTATCTGGGGGTTAGAAATGAGGCTGTCGTCTCCTGCCAAACTCCTGTAATCTTTTAAAATTAGCAAGCAATTAACAAGTATAATTCATTACAGGGTATTTAGTGTCCAAAAAGCTTTAGCGAGAGACCTTTCTCGTTAGAACACAGACTGGGACGTTGTACAACCCATACATAATGGGAATGTGCCATTTTCAAGAGTTGGCAAATAAAATGGAGCTAAAGCAAAACCAACAACAATCTATGTGTACTTGGTCATGGTTCTTAAAAATAGTTTGTTATCACTAACAGCATTTGCATATTAATGAATCTCTCAGTATTCGTGAAATGAAAAATAATGGTGCATCCCTGTTTTTTCCTTAAGACCAGGACATTTCTCTGAGGAAATGGATTCACCTTCCCAAAAACATCCAGTCAAAAAGCGAGTGAAAATTCATCCCAACACGGTAACAGTGAAATATACATCTCATTATCCCCAGCCAGGAGAAGAGGGAGATGAGGATGGCAATGAAGACACAGGGGTATTTATGGAGGACAGTCCAAAGACAAGACTACTGAACGCTGGGAAAAAAAGAGAAAGGACCTTTTTTGGTACGACAGACACGCAGCTTCAGCCAGCACAACTGCCCAAACCCAGTGAGACGGGGCATTTCCAGAGCTTTCCTGAAGGAAATATCCTGCAGTCAAGGAAAATGTGGATAGTCCTTTTTGGATCTGCCATGGCTCACGGATGCGTGGCTCTAATTACACGACTAATTTCTGATCGTTCCAAAGTGCCATCACTAGAGTTGATTTTCATCCGTTCAGTCTTACAAGTGCTGTCCATTACTGCTGTGTGTTACTACCACGAGCCACCCTTTGGCCCCAAAGGGTACAGACTGCGGCTCTTCTTCTATGGGGTCTGCAACGTTATCTCCATTACGTGTGCTTACACTTCTTTCTCTATAGTTCCCCCCAGTAATGGAACCATTATGTGGAGGGCTACCACTACAGTGTTCAGTGCCATTTTGGCTTTTTTGCTGGTCGATGAAGGAATGGCTTACGTAGACATAGTTACGGTAGTTGGCAGCGTGTTTGGTGTTTGTCTGGTCATGATCCCCAACATCGTTAAGGAAGAAAACTCTCTGCTGAGCACCTGGAAGGAAGCTTTTGGCTACACCATGACTGTTATGGCAGGCTTGACCACCGCTCTCTCCATGATAGTCTACAGGTCAATCAAAGATAACATCAGCATGTGGACAGCACTGTTCACCTTTAGTTGGACAGGAACGGTATGGGGAGCATCCACCATGTTCTTACTTCAGGAGCCAATCGTCCCGCTGGATGGAGAAACCTGGAGCTATCTGCTCGCCATCTGCCTGTGTTCCACAGCAGCCTTCCTGGGGGTCTACTACGCCTTGAGCAAGTTCCACCCTGCTCTGGTCAGCACTGTACAGCACCTAGAGATAGTCATTGCCATGGTCCTGCAGCTCATCGTGCTGCGCATCTTGCCAGGTACTTACGATCTTGTTGGGGGAGCAGTTATTTTGGTTAGTGTTTTTTTCCTTGCATGTTATAAACTGTCCTGGAAGAATTTAGGAAGGCAAGATTATCAGGAGATTGTGGATTCTTCCATTAAATGAACTGCAGTTTTGTTGTCCGGTTCTGGACATGCGTTACTGTTGTATGTGCTACGTGTGCGACCACATGAAAGTAACATATTCCAACTTTGTTGTGTCCTACTGTGCTGGTCAGGTCCTCTTTCTACTGTGTAACTTCAGAGCTGATGTAGCAATGTTGGCATTTCCACACTTCTATGACAGGTGAATTTGTTCTAGCGCATACAGTCACTGTTTGTCATGTGATGAAAGGATATTTGTCTCCAGCACGGGGGGTGGCAGAGCACAGGACAAGTTGTAGGCCTCTTCTGCCTCACTTACTCTGCTAAAGTAATATAGAGACAGAGGGATCCACTAGCATCTGTCATTACTGTGCGCTGTGGTAGTAGGAAGATGAGCAGTAAAAACATTAAAATGGTCAACCAGGGTGTCTGTAACACTTCTTACACTTTGGCTGTAATATTCCAAATGAAGTAATGCTAATAGTTCTGTGATTATCACTTGTGTTTCTGGTGTCTATATAAACAAGAGAATGTATCAGTAAAGCTTTTTGTGCTCTGTGGTTAGGATTCTATCTGAACTGACACAGGAAGCCCAGACCTCTAGAAGTGTTTTTCCCCCATGCCCTTGAGTGGATCTGCAATTCTGCTACAGCTCTGAAAGAGAGCTCCAGGAAAATTCCTGATAATAAAAGATCTACCTATGGAGCAGGGCAGTATTCCTTCTCTAGAGCCACCTTCTCCAAAAGAGGTTTCAACTATTAAGCAAGAGAGGGAAAAATAAAAGCTGCATTTGAGACTGAGGTGTGAGCAATGGTGTTTACAAGAAACAGCCTGGGAGGCATCTAGTGACTGCAAAACCATTCCCAGAACAGTCAGCCCTAAACACATTCTCCAACCCAAAGAAGTACTGCAAGCTTAGTGTCCTTTCAGTAATTTTCTGAGTCAGCGTGCTTGGGTCCTAACAATTAAAAAACAGTTAAAAATTAAATGGACAAAAAGCACTGGAGTGTCATGGTGGCAGATGGCATTCCTGGCCCTGCTAACAGCTAGGAAAGAGAAAGACCTGCGTCCACAGTTGTGCATTCTGCAATTAAATGCAGCCTAGTAATTGCATTAATCCCTACCACACATCTTTCCTACTCTGCCATGACCATCAGTAAGGAATGTGAGGTCAGGCATCAGAGGCATTTGCTCTCATCTTTCTTGTCCTTCTGGGAACTCCTTGGCACTGCTGGGAGCCAGCTGAAAAGGCACAGCAGGAGTCTGAGCACACAGTGGGTTTGTTTTGCAGCCTGTGCCACCAGGCAAGGAGGGGGCCATTGCTGCTTACCAGGAATGGCTCAGTTAGTATATATGATCTGGTGAACCACAGCAATAATTGGGATAGATTGAATCTGGGTCCCTGAACAGAATAAATAATAATAAATAAATAAATAATAATGAATAAATCTTCCTTGTTGGTAAACAGTCTGACAATAAAGAACACTACAAGTCCATTGATTCTGACCTCCTCAAACAGAACAACAAAGAAGACATATCACAGTACTTTTTCAGATGGAAAACCTGAGCCATTGCAAACTGGCCCTAGGGGCCTCAGGCTCCTGAGACCACCAGGGTAGCAGGGAGGAATGGGTGCAAAGCCCACCTAGTAGCAGGAGGTGTCAGTAAACACAGACACTGATGCTGTTCCAGATATCGAGGATATCTGGGAAGCAACTGAAAGGCAGGTGGCAGGCATGCTGTACCATGAATTCAGCACACCCTGACCATCATAGTGCCATGAGTAATAACCTCCCCCCACACCCTCAAGTTGTCTCCCTGGCAAGGGGTGCGGTGCTGGGACTTGGATTGGCATCTGCGTGATGAACCCAGTTGCTGTCTAGAGCTGAGACAAGGACTTGAGAAGTGGTTTGGCTGAGGGCATGCTGCGGCTTACATCTGAAACAGGAAAACGTTCCAAGTTGAGAGCTGTTCGGCCACTCAGAGGTGCAATTGATCCCGCTGGAATAAGCCCAGAAGGAAACTAGAAGACGAGAAGTTGAAGGCTTTGTTCTTACCATAGTTCCTAAGCAGTCCCAGGACACTATGGCCTCTGAAAATATCCCAGTATGTCACTATTGCTGCCCTGTGTTTTCCTGCTCAGGGGCAACACCAGCAGCAAGGAGTGATCAGGGCCCCCCCCACTGCCCCTTCCCTGCCCCCTCCCTAGCACTGCTGGTCGTGAGCCCTGCCAGCTGACAGCAGATGGGGAGCCCTGGGGTTAGGGCTGCATTGCAGCCAGGATCAGCAGACACCTCCCCGTGCCAGCAGACTGCGCCTGTGGCAGTTCTGGGACACCAGTGTTTTCAGAGGGAAAAACCATCCCTCTTATGGCCACAACCAGTCCAGCTTCCCCCAAAACACCAGGGAAAATACATTTTACATGGGAAAATGCCACAGCAGTGGCAATCACTTTTATTCCTATGAATATCAGAAGACCAGTTTCCCAGAAATCAGTCAGCCCAGCTGCAGCACTCCCAATGCATTTGACACCCATGTCCTCCTAATGTCAGAACTGCCTTGGCCACGCAGGGGTGACACGTTTCCTCGGGCACTGGCACACTTTAGGGCACCTGCAACAGCCATGCTTCTTTTCAGAGCACGTGGAGCCAGCAACAGGAGCTCTGCCCACTGTAGGAAGGACAGGGAGCAAGAAATGCAATACAGCGCTGGGAAAGCAATACCCAACACTTTCCCAGCCAGAAAATTTTTGTGCTCTGTGCTCTGTGTGCTCTGGCAGGGGCAGTGCAGTACCCAAGCCCAGCCTCTTGCTGTGTCGCTATAAATTCATTTCTCCTTGGGACAGATGGTCTTTCTTTCTCTCAGTGATCAGACAGCAGGACAGCTTCCTTTGTGGAAAGCAACCAGTGCAAAAGCCTTCAGCTCCTTTGGCTTCCACGCCTGTTATGCTCTGGAGGCAGCCAAGCTCTGAGACTCTGACACATGCAGAAATGTGCTGGCAAGCAAGGAATGCCTGATAGCGATGCTCCCAAAATAGGTCTGCACCATGCAATAGAGACAACAGTCCTCAGCAAGAACTAGATGAGCTGCTCCAGCCCCAAATTAGCAAAGCCATCTCCTCAGCACAGCCCCCAGCTCCCTGCTGCCACCAGCACGTGCTTGCAAGCTTTTCTGCTAAGGCAGCACACACTGTGGAGGCAAACCAGCCATACTGCAATCACTGCGAGTGCAAGGCAACAGACAGCTAAGCAGACCTGAGAGCACACTGCTGCTGAAAAAGACTATCTTGCTTCCTCCTCCAGCCACCACTTCCACAATGTTGAATCAGTGATCCCAAGCCGGAGGCTGTGTCAGTTTGGCTGGGCTATCAGGCAGAAGGTTATTCCTGCCAAATCCCGATTCCAAATTGACTCAGTCTGCAGCCATGGAGTTAGAGGATTGGACATAAGACTGGAGGAGCAAATCCTGTTAGCAAAGACTTGCTATTAGTTTGGTCACCATCCTGCCCCTGTACAACCCGCATAAAAGGGGTTGCCACAGCCAGCACCCAGGAGTGAAGCAGAGCACAATCCTACCCCAAGAACCTGGGTGAAGGCAAGGAGTGACTCCTGGGGCCTATGAGGCTTGGTCCTTGCCAAGCTGTGCCACAGCCTGCACAAGGTCCTGCACAACCAGGTCCACGTCCGCGTGGGTGGTGTCTCGCCCCACACTCAGCCGCAAGGCGTTCTGCGCCACGTCGCAGGGGATCCCACAGCTCAGCAGAATCGAGGAGGGCCTGAAACAAAAGTGGAGGTGAGTGGGTTTAATTTGAAAACCAAGAAAACGCATCACCAGACAGCCTCGCAGAGCCTGAATAAGGAGCACGTCTGTACAGATGCACTCCAGGAAAAGGCATCTGCTCCACACAGCTTGCTTCCCTGTGGCAGATCTGGCTTTTCTCCTCCAAGAATGAAGCTCCCCAGTGTCGCCATGGACTGGCAATTCCAGATGGCATTGCTCTACATCAGCCCAAAAGGACTTGGTGTCCCATATGCAACCAAAGGAGTCTCTTGGAGACCCAATAAGGGCTTGAGTGGGTGAGCCAGACCCACACAGACATAAGGCAGATTCTACTATGGCAGCGCCAGGCACTGAGGAGCACTTCCAATCTCAGCTGCATCACCAGCAGCAGTCATGCGTTCCAGCTGTGGTTCCTGCAATGACCTCCTTCGCCTCCTTCAGCCTCTCTAGAAAGCTTTGCACTCACTTTGCTGCAGGGCAGTGATGCCAACAGCCACCCACAGTCTCTTCCCCTGCCTTATCTCCCTCCCTCCCATCCTCTACCCTATGAAAAGATGCCCTGCTAGGGCCAGCTGCTTACCGATCTCCTTTCTCAGAGTGGCAGGCAGCCCCAACACTGGCGAGAAGAATCTTGCAGTGAGACAGCACCCTGTGCCCTGCAAGACACACGAGCACAAATCTCTCAGTGCCCAGTCTCCCCCTGAGACTCTCTGCCCAAGCCATGGCTGAGCTCCCACGGCTCTCAAGCATGCAGCATGCTGCAGCACAGTGGGGAAGTTGGACAAAAGAGACATATGAACAGAGCTACCTTGAAGGCCTGAGCCCAAGATAGAGACATTGCAGGTGTTGCAGAGTCGCTTGGAGCCTGTAAACTGGCTGTTGAAGTGGATCCTCGTCTTCCCAAAGGATGCCTGGAGAAATCAGAGGGCTATGAGAACATGAGCAGCTGCGTCCTGGCTGAGCCAGAAGGACATACTTGCTTCAACCCAGGGCTCTGCCCTCTGCAGGCTGAGATCCAGGAAGGGGAGAAACAACCGGAGCCAGATCCGCTCACCTCTAGCCTGGCCTCCAGGTAGTCCCGAACATCCCGCATGTGGGCCTCATAGGCCTCCCAGTTCCTGCTCACCAGCTCTGCAGCCTGAAAAGACACAGACAGGTTCTGTCAGTAACCTTTAAACAACTCCCTCCACATGCAGCCCCCAAGCGTGCAACTGCAGCCCAGGAACCACCTCTGCAATTGCCACTCCTCCTGTCTCCCAACAGGCGCTCAGTGCCCTGTGCAGCATTAGCTGTGACTGCCCACTGCTAGGGAGTCTGCAGGGCAAAGTCTGCAGTGTGTACTTTGAAGCAGCTCCTTAGGCTGGCACCAGAAACTCCCATCTCATTTTCCTGGAGTTCAACTGTCCTCTTGCACTCAGTATGTCATTTTTAAAGACTGAGGAGTGCAGCAGGCTGTGTCCATGCTGGCTTTGCCAGGCAGCAACCATGAGGAACCTCTCACCTATCTCCAACTCACCTTGCCAAGGCCAGCAATCATCGGGGTGTTCTCAGTGCTGGAAAAGAAGAGTGAGCAGTGACTTATCTACCTGGACCTTCTAGTCCACTCTCCAGTCTCAGGACACAAACTCTCCCCATATGGGACCCCTCACCACAGGGAGCTTCTCTGATACAGCTGGGAAGGGGACAGCTCACCCTGTTACTCCACCTATGCAAAGCCTGCACTTGAAGAAGCTCCCACTACCAACCATCTCCCCAGCCCAGGGACGGAAATGATAGTGCTGACACCTCAGCTCAGGCTGAGCAGCCCAGTGCAATTTTGCCAGTGAATAGCCACATTACCCTGGTCGGAAATTCCTTTCTTGCCCACCTCCAAAGAATATGGGGTGCAGTGGGGTGGTGGTGCCAGGACCACGCACATACAGTGTGCCAATCCGTGGGCCATAGAACTGCAGGTAAAAAAACAAAACCGAAAAATCACATTGACCCTGCAGACACAGTGCCAGGTGCCCCGGTGACAGACAGCTACCTAAAACAAAGTGAGTGCCCTGCAGAGCTGTCCTCAGGCCTCAGTCTCCTCCTACTTTCCCTTCCAGACACATCTCCCTGACCAGCATGATCCCCGCCAGCCAGCTTTGCTCAGCTGCTGGGGGATTTCCTGGGATCTCAGCATCTGGGAGATTTGGAAACCCACAGCTGTGCCCCACAGTGCTTTCCCAGCAACATTCTGCTAGTTGCCCTGGGCTGACCAGAGACATCCACAAACGCAAGTGGTGTCTGAGCCTCATGAGCAAAGCTGTACCTTGTGCCCCACAACAGTGAGGTAATCCACCCCCAGCTCCTGCACATCCACGCGCCCCTTGCCAATCATCTGTGCTGCATCCGTGTGCACCAGGATCCTGGGCAGCCCCTCCGCCGCTCTCCTCTGGTTGAGGGCACGGATGCGCTGACTCAGCTCTGCAACAGGCTGACAGGAAGGGAGTCCGCATCAGAGGAACCACTTCCTCTGTCTTATTAAACACCTTCTTACAAGGATGTCTCCCGAACACCTTCTTGGCTGCATCCCATCCCACTTGCTATCCAGAGACTCACCATGATAACCCCTGTCTCATTATTGGCCAACATGATGGTAACTAGGCAGGTGGTGGGCCGCACTGCCGCAAGAACATCATCTACTTCGGCCCGCCCGCTTCGTGGGGACACCGGCACAAAGGTGGTTTCTGCAAGATAAGAAACAAGTCCCCAGGTTTGCTGAGAAGTCCCTCAGTGCTGCCCAAACACTAACGAAGAGCAGAAGGGCTGTGCGGGCAGCTGGCATACAGACAGAGTCCTGCAGCTCTTGGGTCAGCAGTGTCTAATACCAGCCAGCTACCATGCCCAGCTTGCAGGAATGTGGGCACGTGTCAGGAGTTCGTGCCATTTCAGGGCAGCTGTGGCCAAATACCCACAATCCCATCCCTCCCTGCTCCCTCCCAGCACCCCTCTCACCCGCCAGGCTCTCCTTCACCAGCTGCTCCAGCGGCAGGCGGATGGAGTCGTGCTCCACGTTGGATGTCACGATGTGTGGCACGGCACGGCCCTGCCCTTGGCTCTCTCGGAAGTACCTCAGGGCCGTGTGGATGACCATGTTGTTAGCCTGAGAAGGAGAGAGGGGAGAATTAAGACCCAGGGGACGCGCGGCACCCTTTCTCCCCATGCCCTCCGCACAGAGACGGTGGCCATTCGCCGCCATATGCCCTCACCTCCGTGCCCCCCGAGGTGAAGATGATGTCCTCGGGCCGGCCCCCCACCAGCCTCGCCAGGCTCTCCCGGGCACTCTCGATGAGCTCCTTGGCCTTCTTGCCTGCGGGACACAGCCCGGCAGCTCCACCTCCCACGGCCCCGCGCCCCGCCCGACCGCCGCCCCTCCGCCTTACCTGCAGGGTGGGAGCTGCTGGGGTTGCCCCAGGCCCGACGAGCCGCCTCGTCCGCGGCCTGCGCGACCTCCGGGGCCAGCGGGGTGGTAGCGTTGTGGTCCAGGTACACCCTGCCGCCGGCGGAGCCCGCCACCTCTCCCGGCTGTTCCATCTCGGCACCCATCGCCGCCCTCACCTCGTAACGGAAAGGAATTCGCTCGGCTCGGGACCTCCCCTCCGCTTCCCCACCCCTCAACTCCTCACGCCTCACCCGCAGCAATGGCGCCCGCCGGCAGCAACGGCACCGCCCCTCCCGCCGATCAACCCCATTGGCCGCCCGAGAGGAACGCCCGCGCAGCAGCGAATCGGCGCACTCCGTTTTCGCGCCCGGCACGGCGCCAGCCCCCATTGGCCGAGGGCTCCAAAACCTGCGGGGCCCCCATTGGCCCCCGGCAAGCGGCGCGCGCCTCGCGGCCAATCGGCCGAGGACGGCGCCGCGCGGGACCCCCCACCCCCCAGCCCCTTCCGCCGAGGGGCGCCGTGGGCGGGGCGAGGTCGCGCGCTCACTCTCTCGTGCCGCTCCCTCCTCCCGCGCGCTCGATTCCGCGCGCGCCGCCGCCGCCGCCGAGCCGAGAGGAAGGGGCGGCCGCCACGCGCCGCGCACTTCCGCCGCCGATCCGGGGAGGCGCGCGCGGCGAGGGAGGACCTTCCGGGAAAGGGCGGGCGGGAGCGGCCGCGGCGCTGCCCCTCTCCAAGATGGCGGCGGCAACCTCGGCGCGTTCTCCACGCTCTCTCCTGCGCAGGCTCCGGGGACCCCCCTCCAAGATGGCGGTGAGCCCCGGGGAGGGGAGGGGCCGGGCGGGCCGGGGGCAGGGCGCGCCGGCCGAGCGGACCCCCAC
>NW_024885206.1:0-17073 GCF_019232065.1 Centrocercus urophasianus | reverse complement strand
GCTCACAAGTCACAAGACAGTTTCTTCTTTTACTGCTTGTCTCTGCAGTATGCGCTCCCTAGACATCTCACCTTCAGTGTTAGAGTAAAACCTTTGGTTTTAGACACTCTCTCGTTGTAGTTGATTTATTACTTTCAATTCCGATTACATTGTATTACATTTTATCTCACATTCTGACATCATGTTGTGTAAGTTAGTTTTCTCCCTTAACTTGTTTCCACTCTTTTGTTTTCAGGCCCATCTCCCAAACCTTTCCCCTTTCCTCTTCTCCCTGGGCATGGGTCCCTGGGTCCCTCTGCCCCATTTAGTCATGGAACTGGACCAAACCTGCCCAGAAACCATTGACAATTGGATTGGAAAGTTATAGAAGTTACTGTGCGGGTGCTGTTTAGAAAAATGAATTATTCACAAGACCACGAAGACCCAAGTGGAGGATCATGCGGCAGTGGTATGGGACAGTCTTCCTTCACTGCACAGGGCATCCCTACCCCCACACTCACCCCAGTCAGTCCACAGACAGAACACTAAGTGTGGCTGGAGCTGGAGATCTTGGCTAAGAAAACAAAACAAAACAGCATGCTAATTACAAAGAGCAGGGCCACTGGAAAATGAGATTTTCTGTATGTACAGAGGGGTAGGAAGCCTGTGGAAGCTACAGAGTGAAGGGAACTGGAAGTATTTTCCCCAGTGGAATTTCTGGTTAAAATCGTGTTGGGGGAGGATGAAACTGAAATAGAGTTTGGTTGCTGCAGGAGCTACTTATTCAGTCTTTAAAACAAAGAGACTTGAATTAAACTATGACACTTGAGAACTGCTGGTTAGATAGGAAAGTTAGAAGCTAGACCATTCTTTGAGATTTTGTAGTCTAAAATTCAGAAACAATGGGTGACACACCAGTTACTGTATTTACCAGGAGCACCAAAGTCTTTAATTGGTAAAAATTAGAGGCAGAAATAAAATTTGAAGATGGAAAGATAAAAGTTTTGATCCAGAGTCTAAATTTGTCCAAGCCACAGTATTACTGTTACAAGAATCTAGGCCACTAAAAAAAGGAATTTCACCCAAAGAGGAAGTTGCAGTGTTGCCCTTTGTCTTGGCAGGGAGGTGCCTGGAAGATCAAAGAGAGCTGAGTTGGTAAGGATGGACCTAAAGCCAGGATTAGTACAGGTAAGGCTGAAACAATATTCTATAAAATTATAAGCTAAGATGGGGTTGGCACACAGAAATTCAGACAAGTTAAAACATAATTTACTAAGGGAATTTGAGTCAAAGTATAACCATCCAATTTTGCATATTAAAAAAATTCTTCCTCGGTGATTTTGTCTCACAAGAATTACTGGAGTCACAATAGAATACTTTCATCTTTTGCCTCGAAGTGTGCAAGGACATTTTTCTTAGATTCCACATACTTTGTTTTTGAAAAATGGCTTGTTGTTTTTAAAAAGTAGAAATAATCTGAGAAGGAAAACAAATTTATATTACTAATTATAGCAGCAAAACACAATTTAATTGGGATTGAAGCTAATAAATCAAATAAATGAGAGTTCCTGAAAACTGTAGTTGTTACTCTGATCCTCTAGGGAGCAAATAGATAGCCTTGTGACTTCCAAGCAGTTTTACATTTCTCTCTGAATGGGAAATGGAATAACAACTCTTTGGGAACTGTAGTTCATTATTCTGTTCTGAGAATCACATACCCAGGACTATCAACAGTCCACAGAACTGCAGCATTAACTCCCAGTATGCTACATAATGCTTTGATATCTGTAGCAGAAACACTAGGTCACAGCCTGAAACAATGACTGAGCACCTACTAGAAGGCAGGGCCAACCCAGGGGAGCTCAGGTGGCAAGCAATGAATCCGACTGACTGGAAGGGGTGGAGCCAGGATCCACCCTCTCCCAGATCTTATATAAATGTTGGCAGTGGAGGCAAAGGTGTCTCACTGGAGGTCCCTGGCTTTTTGAGTCCTTCTGAAGGTAAGCAGCTTTGTTCCTTTGTTGTTGTATCCCTAGCTGTTGCTTTGGGGCTTCTCCTCTCTTGTTGCAGCCTGAGACTCAGCTACCCTACTGTCTTTACTGTGTTTTTCCATCACATTCTAGCATTATGATATGGAATACTAATAACAAACCTCAAAGCTACGATGCTACGTCCCTTGTTCCATTTCACTATGCTATGCTTAATGTATATACAAACAACGATTAACATGCATTAAACACCCACACTCACGTATGTACACATATATAAACACACATAGAATTACTGCACTCCCCTAATATCAAATTCCCTCGTGGTACACGTTGAACATCCCCATCTTTCTGTGTTACCCAATGAGCGGATCCAGGTCCTTGAGCAAAAACAGTTCCACAGAGAGATTTGCCCCTGCCTGAAGCTGAGAAAACTCAAACTGCTTTTCCCAGCATGCTCTTTACATGTAGTAAGGGACCTTATCTCTCTCTACAGTATGTAGGGAGATGGATTGGGCAGGACCATCTCGTATGGAGGAATGCTGCCTCCCTGGGGCCTAGGTCAAGGACGTAATTATAAAGATTCCAGATCTGGTGATTCCAGATCTGGTTCACCACTCTGATTACTACCCATTACTGATAGTTCAGGCAGGTAGTGATGAAGTAGTTCAGAGAAGCCTGCAAACTACCAAAAAGACTTCAGGATTTTAGGGCCGTTGTTTGAGGGAGCAGAACAACAATTAATATTTGCATCTATCCCTTCCCGGGCAGCAAGGGATGCAGAGTGAGCTTGGAAAACCCAAGTAATTAATAAATGGAGGAGAAGTTGGTGCTGCCACAGGAACTTGGGGTTTTTTGACCATGGGGCAATTTACTCAGCACCTGGTCTAATGCCTGCCGATGGTTGTCACTTGTTTCTAAAATTTAGTGAACAGTGACAAAATTACTTTGGAAAGTAAATCATTTTATTGTACTATGCATTACAAGTAGTAGGAGATGGAGTTACAGGAATTTCTTTAGCTCAGATGATATAAACATAATTCTGCAAAATCAGAGGGACTACTCTTTCAACTGTACACTTTCTGTTTACATAACTTAGACATTATTATTGTATAATCCCATCATTACTTGTGACCCACTTCCTTTTGTCCCTTTTTACTGCATGATTATGACAAAAAGCCAATTACAGAAAATAGATTTTAGCATCTATGTGTTACATAATCTCAATTTACTTAGATGACAGTGCAGTCTCAGGAAAAAGAATGACTGCAAAAAAAGAGGATGACTAATATGAAACAACATTTAAGTAAAAATCTCATCTGCAGGCAAAAACCTACTTTATCATTCCAGTAAATATTAAATGGGTGATTAGTGCTACTTAAACAAGTGATAGCAATTATGAAATCTATTCTGATGAACAGAAAGAAAGTAAAAAATTGTTTGGCAATTTTTCAGAAAAATCATTACATAAACTCTAGGATAAAACCAAACAGTGATCTGAGAAAATGACCTGATTCATAATAAACATTAGGGAGACCATCAAAAAACTGTTTGGACTACTAAACAAATAAACAGTTCCCAAATCACCAACCCCCATCTCTCTGTTTCACCAGAACTTCTCATAGGTGGTGGAAAGCAGCTTGGCAATCCCCAGTGCCACTTCCCCTGGTACCCTCAGGTGGATCCCATCTGGCCCCATGGACTAGCAACAATCCCCAGGTGGAGCAGCATGTCTCTTTCCACCTGAACTGTGGGAGGTTTATTTGCTCCTTAACCCAGGCTCCTAGGTCGGGAGGCTGAGTACCCTGAGGATAACTGGTCTGACTACTATAGACAGAAGACAAGAAAGTATTGAAAATCTCATCCTTTTCTTTATTCCTCACTGATCATATACCCTGTTACTTCCAATAAGGGATGGAGATTCTCCTTGGTTCTCCTCTTACTGTTAATGTATTTATAAAAACATATTTTGTTGTCTTTTGCTACAGTGGCCAGGTTGAGCTCATGCTGGGCTTTTACCTTTCTAATTTTTCCCTGCATATCCTATCAATTTCCTTGTGCTTTCCAGAGTTGCTTGTCCCTTCTTCAATATGAGGCGTACAGCTTTTTTCTCCTGGAATCTCATAAGAAGTTCCCCATTCATCCACAGTGGTCTTCTTCCCTTCCAGCACATCTTACAAGAAGATAGTCTGCTCCTGTGCCTGCAAGGCTTCCTTCATGATAAACATCCAGCTTTCCAAGACCCCTTTGCCTTTCAAGACTGAATCGCAATGGACCCTCCCTATCAACATCCTGTATAATTCAGAATCCGTCTTCTGGAAGTCCAAAGTAACAGTTTTGCTGACCTTACTCTTGTCTTCACCAGTAATAAAACCTCTTCTATCTCATGGTCACACTGCCCAAGACAGATCCTGACAACCGTATCTCCTACCATTTCTACTTTGTGAACAGCATCTCCATTGGTAGGCTCTCTTACCAGCTATGTCGGGAGGTTATCTTCCCCACACTCCAGGAAACCCCCCTGGATTCCCTCCTCTGTGCTGTATTGTATTTCTATCATATATCAGGGAAAGTGAAGAACTGCTGATGGCAGAACTTCTGCAGGTAGCTCATAGAATGCCTTATCTATCTCTTCATCCTGGTTAGGCAGTCTATAACAAAATCCCAACAAGATGTCAGCCTTGTCTTTCGCCTGATCCTTATCCGCTTGACCTTATCATTCCAACCCTGAGCTCTGCAACATCAAAACATTAACTTAGAGAGTCACACCACCATCCTTGCTTAGGTGTTTGTCCATTCTGAAGTGCTTATAGCCATTCATTGCAGAACTCCCATTGTGGGAATGAGCCCGCCTCCCATCATTTCTCCCCGCAATGTTTCAGTGAAAGCAAAAAAAATTCTAGTCCTCCCTCCCATAATGGCTTGCAACTCCTTCCATTTGTTGGCCATGCTGTGTACACTGGTGTAGATGCACTTCTAAAAAATCCCATGATGGCACCAAACACTTAGCCATGTATTTATCAGACAGGTTTTCCTGTTCTTCTCAGTATCCCTCTCTGTCACTGAAGAGACAGGAAAACAAGAACCTGTATTCCGGCCCCTCTGATAACCGCCCCAATTCCCTGATGTCCCTTTGGATAGCCATCAGGCTTCTCTCAGTGACTTCGTCACTGCCAGCCTGAGCTATCAGTAAAGAATAATAATCAGAAGGGCAAACAAGGTCAGGAAATTTCCTAGTAATATCCCTAACCCATGCCCCAGGGAGTCAGCACACTTTCCTACGAGTAGGGTCTAGCCAACATATTGTGCCCTCAATATCCCTCCCTCAAATTCTGAGGGATATCTATAATTGTCACAATTACGACAATTATGACCTTTTTTCTTCTTGGCAGATGTAGTCTTGAGAAGTAGAATTGACTGCCTTGCCCTAGATGGACATTCAGAATGTCCTTCTTGGTTCTGCGATCACCTTCTTGTTTCTCCTGGCTGTGTATTCATTATATCAGGCAGGATGCCTTTGACCTTCTTGTTACCTGAGTACATTCATGCTCAGCTGGCTGTCAACTAACGCCCCTGGGTCCTTTTCCTCAGTACAGCTTTCCAGCCACACTGCTCCAAGCCTGTATCTTGTGGAGTTGTTGCAGCCAAAATGCAAAACTCAGTATTTCATCTTATTAAAGTTCTTACAATCAATCCATCAATTCTGTTTATCCTGATATCTCTATAGGGTCCTACTACACTTAGGGAACTTAATACCTCCTCCCAACTTGATGTCATCTGCAAACTTACTGAGGGTTCACTCAACCCCCTCATTCAGATCATCAACAACAGTGTTAAACAAAGTAGTTCCCAACACTGACCACTGAGAAACATCACTAGTGATTAGTCACCAGCTAGATTTAGCTCTGTTCACCACCGCTCTCTGGGCCTGGACATCCATTCAGTATTTTAATGACTAAAGTGTAAACTTTTCCAAGACATGAGCTGACAGTTTTTGCTCAGAGAATACTTTGGAAGATAGAGTCAAACGTTCTACTGAAGTCTAGGTAAATTATATCCACAGACTTTTACCTTGTCTACCAGGTAGGTCACCTAATCATAGAAGATTCAGTTGGTCATGCATGAGCCTGGCTGATGGTGGTTGGGTTTGTCTGTTGGTTTTCATATGTGATTTTGTTGAACCTTTCTGCTTTATTTATCTGTGCCAAGGTTTACTGAAAACATAACAGATAGATACAGCTAGATAGTTTAGACACAAATGAAAAAGCTGTTGTTGAATTGCAGTGTAAGCCTTCAGGAAAACAAAACAAGTATAGCAGTAACAAATCTCCTATATTAAGAGTCAGGTTTCACATTTTATCACTTGTAATGAAATTATGAAATTACAGATTTCATGTATAATTCTATTTGTCTCTGCAGTTACGTGATCTCTGGAGATACTGTTTAAAAATCATCTGTGCACTGCTGAATGTTACTATCATCATTATATGGTTTCTCTGTTTGTACTGATAAATTCATGTATCTCTGCTTAACAAGGTACATGTAGCAACAATATGAAAAAAAAATTCTTCCATACTAGGAGTCTGTTAGCAGTCCTTGCTCCAAGTATAAACCTGTTGCATTTGTTTAGTTGGGTGCTAGTAATGTAAAAACAGAGTCATATCTTGCTAAAAAGTAGTTTGTGGAAATGCTGCTACTTAGTCCTCTTAATCTGAAAATAAGTACCATTTGGGACTTCTACGCAGTGTTACGTTGATGTCCTTTACACAGACCTTTTTATAGGAGCAAACGAGCTAAGAGATTACTGTCAGAATTTATCAAATGTGATAATACTCACAAGTCCCATTTCACTAGCAAAGAATACTTAGCCTGAAAAGCAACTTCTAGAAATTTATGTTGTAATCCTTGTTAAAGGAGCCTTAACTGAAGTAGTCAGGTAGGAGAGAGAGGGCCGTGCCCAACAGGTAGTGGTTAATGAAGTTAAGTCCAGCTGACAACCCATTTCAAGCGGTGTTCCCCAGAGGTCGGTACTGCAGCCCATCTTGTTTAATGTCTTTACTGATGACTTAGATGAGGGCATTGAGTGCACCCTCAGTAAGTTCGCAGATGACAACAAGCTGGGAGGTGGTGTTGATCTGCCTGAGGGTAGGGAGGCCCTTCAGAGGGATTTAGATAGGCTGGATCACTGGGCTGAGGTGAGTGGGAGGAGGTTCAACAAGGTGAAGTGTCCGGTCCTGCACTTTGGGCACAACAACCCCATGCAGCGTTATAGGCTTGGGGATGAGTGGCTGGATGAGTGTGAAGAAGAGAAGGACCTGGGGGCGTTGGCTGATGCTCGGCTGAACATGAGCTGACAGTGTGCCCAGGTGGCCAAGAGGGCCAATGGCATCCTGGCCTGCATTAGAAATAGTGTGGCCAGCAGGAGCAGGGAGGTGATCATCCCCTGTACTCAGCACTGGTGAGGCTGCACCTCGAGTACTGTGTCCAGTTTTGGGCTCCTCACTACAGGAAAGACGTTGAGGTCCTGGAGCGTGTCCAGAGAAGGGCAACGAAACTGGTGAGGGGTCTGGAGCACAAGTCTTATGAGGAGGGGCTGAGGGAGCTGGGATTGTTTAGTCTGGAGAAGAGGAGGCTCAGGGGAGACCTCTACAACTTCCTGAAGGGAGGTTGTGGTGAAGAGGGCTTTGGCCTCTTCTCCCAGGCAACAAATATAACCCGGGGAAATGGCCGCAAGTTGTACCACAGGAGGTTTAGATTAGACATAAGGAAGAACTTTTTCTCTCAGAGAGTGGTCAGGCACTGGAATGGCTGCCCAGGGAGGTGGCAGAGTCATCATCCCTGGCAGTGTTCAAAAGACGTCTGGATGAGGAGCTGCAAGATCTGCTTTAGTGCTTGGGGTAGCAATGGTAACGAGAAGACGGTTGGACTAGATGATCTTATAGGTCATTTCCAATCTTGTGATCCTATGATCCTATGATGTGTGGACTGTTTGATGGACAAAGAACTGGCTGCAGGATTGAGTCCAGAGAGTGGTGGCCAATGGCTCACTATGTGGATGGAGATAAGTAATGAATGTTGTCTCCAAGGAGTCATTACTGGGACTGATACTCTTCAATATCTTCATGAATTTCATTGACAATGGAGTTGAGTGAACCCTCAGCAAGCTTGCTGATGGCACCAAGCAGTTGACACAGCTGAGGGATGGAGTACCACCCAATCTTTAGTGGGCCCATTTGAAGCCCTCATGAGGTACAACAAATCCAAATGCAAGATCTTGCATCTGGTTTGAGGCAACACTCACTACGAACACAAGTTGGTGGATTGAAAACGTTGAACAAAAGCCTGCCAAAAAGGACTAGGGGGTACTGGTGGATGGGAAGCAAGACGTGAGCCACCAGTGTGCGCTCACAGCCCAGCAAGCTAACCATATCCTGGGTTGCATCAAAAGCAGCACGGCTAGCAGATTGAGGGAGATGATCCTGGCCCACTACTCTGCACTGTTGAGACCTCACCAGGAGTACAGCATCCAGATATGTATTCTTCAGTACAGGAGAGATATATACCTGTGTTGGAGCACATCCAGAGGAGGCTAAGAAAAATGATCCAAGAGATGGAACACCTCTCCTATGATAAGGAAGAGCTGGGACTCTTCAGTCTAGAGCAGAGAAAGCTCCAAGGTTACCTGAGAGCAGCCTTTCAATATCAAAAGTGAAGCTACAGGAAAGAAGGAGACAGACTCACGAGCAGGGTCTCTGGTGACAGAACAAGGGGAAATGATTTTAAGCTTGAAAGAAGGGAGATTTATGTTTTCTTTTACTGTGAAAGCGGTGAAGCACTGGAACAAACTGTTCAGAAATGTGGTGGATGCTCCATCCCTGGAGACTTTCAAAGTGAAGTTGGATCTGGCTCTGGGCAATCTGATCCAGGTGTGGATGTCCTGGTTCACTGTAGGGGACCTTGACCAGATGAACTTTAGAAGTCCCTTCCTGACTCCAAGGATTCTATGATTCTGATTATGGTAACGCTTATAGTGTTACCATAAATAGGTAACACCAAATGTGCTCAAATATATTCAAAAAAGAAGTTATACTATTTCCCTTCACAGATTCCACACAGAGAAAATTTAGATAATAAACATCTGTGCTATAATAAAAAAGCTTATCTATCAAGTCCTTTTCCTTAGGGTTTTGAAAAACTACTTGTCAGTGTCAGTCTGAATTTCAGAAGGTTTCTCATTAATGCTTTTTTTTTTTCCTAAATAGAATGGCAGTGAATGTTACATTAGTTCGAAGAGATTTAAGCTCCACCTCATCAAAATAAACATTTTCCTGCATCCACATAATTTCAGTTATTGGTACTCAAGATATAGGCTAGCAGCATGCACCAAGTGTTAAGCCTTACTGAGTTCAGTGAGAATTACAACTCGTTCATTCAGTACAGCTATAAGGTGATATATAAGACATACTGGCAGTTGCAAGTGAATAGAGCAATCCTTATAAAGTCAAGGTGTGGTAGATAAGGATTGAGAGACATAGTAGCCAGACAAACCATTTTCTGATGAAATTAATGAAACACAGGTTATTTCATGTGGAAAAAGAAATATTTTGATGCTTGAATTTGAAAAGAAAGTTTTTCTGGTAATAAAATATCCAGAGAATTAAGAGCCAGTAAAAGTGATTCTGGTCACTTTGCAGGTTTTGCTATGGAGATGAAGAGATACTAGACATAAAAATCCTGCAAGACACAATACATCAGTGCATCCTTAAATACAGAACAGCAATAAATTCACATTATCTCCAAACAACCTCAGGGCCTTGCAATAAACACTAGTCAAAACATTCCCATTAATGTCTCAAAGCTCCTCTGCCTAGGGCTGCACAGTATATGATATTCTAGTAGCAACCCAGCAACAAACAGCAGTATACATACTATTCTAATCACATTTCACATTCCTAAAGTGTTCCCATAACTGTACATTGAAAATATATTTTAAATATAATTTAAATTGGCTTAATATAATTTAATTCAATATAAGTACTTAAAAAGAGGAGAAGAAGCCACTCATCTAGCAAACGCTTCTGTAAGCTTTCACTCAAGATCTTACTGTGTACCCAAGAGGACAGAAGCAGCAACTATCACACTGAAAAGGAAAAAAAAAAATCTTTTCTAACGTATTTCAAAAATATTGCTTAAAGTCATAAGAAAGAAAAAGATGGATTTTGAGGAAAAACAACAGTGATAGTTTTTGCAAAGCAAATAATTCTTGTATATCCTAGTAGAATGGGTATATACTAGAATTCATTCCTTCTTCACTTTCAGTTACAATACACACGTTCTTTGTATTCTCGGGCTACATGAGAGATACTGTTTAGGACTCCTTCTCAAAGCTTGCTATGAGAGACTATGTGCGATCCCTTATCTCAAAGATGTCAGAGCCATCTGGCACTTTGTCTCAAGGCTTACATGAAAGCCCACAGTTATTTCCTGTCTTGCCAGTCCCGCCTATGCATGATTGCCAGGGGCAACGAAGATAAGACCAGAAAGAAAAACTGGTTCTGACAGGGTCCAGGGTATGGCCAAGCAGCCTTGTAGGCGTGGGTCTCCAAGGAGTGCTGTGTCCAGGTTTGGAGCCCCCAGTACTAGAAACACAGAGCTGTTAAGGAGGGTCCAGAGGAGAGCCACAAAGACGATCAGGGGGCTGCAGCACCTCCCCTACGAAGACAGGCTGAGGGAGCTGGGCTTGGTCAGCCTGGAGAAAAGAAGGCTGCAGGGTGACCTCACTGCAGCTTTCAGGACCTAAAGGGAGCCTACAGACAGGAGGGGAATCAACTCTTGGAAAGGGTTGATAACTGCAGGACAAGGGGAAATGGTTTTAAGTTGAGGGAGGGAAGATTGAGGTGTCAGGGGGAAGTTCTTCACAGAGAGAGTGGTGAGGTGCTGGAACAGCTGCCCAGAGAGGCTGTGGATGCCCTGTCCCTAGAGGTGTTTGAGGCCAGGTTGGATGGAGCCCTGGGCAGCCTGGTCTAGTACTAAATGTGGAGGCCCTGCATGTGGCAGGGGGGTTGGAGATTCATGATTCTTGAGGTCCCTTCCAAACCAGGCCATTATGTGATTCTGCGAGATTGACCAGCTGAGAGGGAAAACATATGCTGCACATACAGACATATGCTGTTGCCTAGGAATCCAAGATTGCCAACAATGCTAAAGGACAGTATAAATGACTCTTCGAATAAAGGGCTTGAGAGAGACAGAAAGAATCCTTCCCACTGACATGAGGATATTCTCATACCAATGGAATGCCACTGGAATCCACAGAAATGACTATCTCTTGCTTTCTATAAAGAACCCTTGCTTTTATTTCTTATATTTTCACTATTGACTGAGTTATTCAATATCATATGTGCTTCAGTATTAAGAATTGCTCTAATTTGCATTTCTGTTTTCATTTTGTCTCCCTTGGTTTCTCCCTTAAATTTACTTTTGTCTGTAAACAACTATACTCAGGTATGGAACTGATGGAACACAGGAACTATGTAGCAGGATCTATACCTTTCTCTCACAGATAAAAAAGAATTGAAATATACACATCCAAAGGGGAAAGACAGAGTACTGTGCAATAGGATTTCTAAGCATATTCTCTATTTTCAGGATTACTGCAGTCACTACAGCTAGGAAGAATATGAATTTGAGTTTAAATTTCCTATGCTGGCTATGCTTGTCTCATGGAGTCTGACTTGGCCCTCATGCTTGTAGGATCTGCCTTACAGAGTCACTGTGTACAAGAAATTTAACAAACAAACACACACACACACACACACACACACACACACACACACACTGGGAACCCCTTCACCAACCCATTTCCACACTGGCAAGTCTGTCTCATAATGCTACTACAATTGTCCAGAAACCTTTCTTCATGCTCAGGCACCTTCCCTGTCTTTGCAACATACTGACAGTTAATAAGTAGAGTACATTCAAGATTAAACAGGTGAGAATATCACTTCATACAAAAAAAAAATTCACTTCATAAAATACATTTTTCCTGTTTAGGAAAGTTAAAGTCAATACTCCAGTGATGTGGGGTTTTTTGTGTGTTTTGTTGTGTTTTTTTTTGTTTGTTTGTTTGTTTTTGGACAATCTGGGATAGCTTGCAATTTTTATACTATTCTAAAAATGCAGGACATTCACAGCAGCTGTGCTGCATCTAACAGCTTGTGAAGCAAGTGCAAACACAAAGTGCAGATTTCTGCACAACTCATCACATAGTGCTATAGATTATAATCATGTTCTGCAACAAAAATAATTTCCTTCAGCTCCAATTCTATCTGATCCAGACTGAATCTTCCTCGTTAATTTGTCAGTCCATCACCAAGAAAAAGCCCAGTCCCTCTGCAAACAGGTGCAACAAGGGAACCCCAGGTTATGAATGCAATATTTACATCCAGATGAAGTTTCTCACTTTTACTTAGAGCCAGCCTGACTTCCTTGCTGGCATCCCAGTCGTCCCACTGCCAAGGCCCGTCACCTCTTCTGGAAAACGCAAGTGCAGCAGTGCTTCTTCCTTGACAGGGGACAGGTAACAGGAGGAGGCCCCTGGCCTCACCCCATCATCAGTCACCCCTTCACAGGAGTTGGGGTAGCTGTCCTCTTGGCTCTGTGGTGGCCAGAAACAGACCTAAACAGCATTGTCTACAGTTAGAAATGCCTCAAGCTCTCAGGATGATGTCCTTCAAATTGCTCTCCCAAAAAGCACTTCCAGACAGTAAGCTTCAGTAATGGCAGAGGTCTGTCTCTTCAATACAATTTCTGTTTCCTAGCTAAATGCCACAGCAGTACTCTTCAGAGCAGGGAATCTGCCATGATTGTCTCCAAGCCATGAAGACTATCGTGTGGAGTAAAGCACTCTGATCTTTAACTTGACTCAGAAATATTTACTTGTTGAAGTAGATGGGTAGGAAAGCAGCATTTCAGAAGACCCAGAGCCATTCATTCACAAGCTTTAAATGTGCACGTGTGTAATCTGGAGTGTGGGAGCCACAAAGGAGTCTGAAGTGGAACCTGCCTTCCAGGAAGAGATGTCAGTTTGGCTCAGTGAGTCACGCTGAGACTCTCAGAAACACAGAGCATACACAGCTCAGCACCAAACTCCTTGCCTGACATTAAAGGCTACAAGTGAACATAACTTTCCTACGCCTGGCTAGAACGGCTGTGGATCTCTGCTCTGTGCATCATTCTCACCTGTTCATTCAGTACTGCAATGTTTTAAGTTTCCTTCACAAAAACTCCATGTGCAGGGCTTCTGCAATGCCTCAGTTCAGCATGCAATAAATCGCTGCAGGAAAGCAACTGCTAAGTAAGGAGCCTAGGACATACAGCAAAGCAATGAGGAACAGAAGTGCTCTTGAATAACGCACGTTTGTAGCTAATGAACTTTGCAAAGCCCCCACAAAAAGCAGGTGGGGCTACCTGTTAAAAAAACGATCTGAAGATACAGTCACAGTCCTAAGTGGGAGATCATTACACATGAGCAGTCAGGGATCCACTCAACAGTTAGCCTACACAGGACGTTCCTGCACTACATATCCCACTCGGCCTTCAGTCTGTTTCCTTCTGCACAAATCCCTGGCCGTAGGATGAACTCAGCTCCCTCACTGCACCAGAGGAGCCTGCCGGCAGCTCCCCTTTGGTAGCAGTGATTAGGCCACTCGGGTTACCTTGCCTTTTCTGGAAGTATAGCAAAAAGCTGGCATGTTGGGGAATTATCAAAGTGGGAGCACCCCTGCAAATAAGGTGTCTGCACAGTGCTGTGCATGGATCGGATGCTTCTTCAGTGCTGCATAACTTGGGGTTCTTAGCATCTAAAGGGACATGAGTAATTTATTATCCTGTCCTTATAGCATTAGATCTAATAAACAGCAGTTCAAATGATATGTTACAGACCCTGAGTGCCTTTCATACTGGGATCCTAAAGGACCAGTACTCCCCAGCACCAAACACATACACCAAGAGAACAGGACAGAGTGGTTAAATTGTTATCTTCCTCAAAATACGTAAGATACATACATTACATATATAAATTATAAAATTACATAAAATATAAATTACGTATTTTTTTCTGAGATATCAAAGGAAGAAAAAGAGGCTGGAGGGTCACCTTAGATAGTCAACCTGCCTCCGATATTGTGAGCTCCTCCATCAAGACAAAAAAGAAGGGCTGTTGCTCTAGGTGACAACCTTGTGAGGCAAGAAGAGGGCCTGATATGTAAACCAGATCCAACACATAGGGAAGCCTTTGGTTTCCCTGGAGAACGGGTAAGAGACATTATTAGAAATCTCACAAGCCTAGTACAGTCATCTGATTACCCTTTTGTGTGTGTGTGTGTACTGGCAGTAGTTGTCAAATTCACAGAGGTCAGGCAATGTAAACAGAAGTAGGTGGAGGCTTTAGAAGTTAGGAAAAAGTGCTGATATCTTGTACAATTCGGAGATAACTACTTAGTTCCTACAGTATCCTGATTACCATTATTGTGCTAGGATGTAGCTGTCAACTGAACTCTGCACCCCTTTGTGGCCGTGTCTATTAGCACAGATGAGTCTGCTCAGTGTTGTCATGGCTGGTGAAATTGGGCCACATCAGTTTTCTGCAATGAGGAACTATAAAAATGAACGCGGGATAATGAAGGTAGAGCTTGAATTTTGCCAAGTTTTGAACTTTGAATGGACAGTGCAGACAGGGCTAGGCTCGGGGGGTTATATTCTCGCATTCTGAATCCAACAGGCCTACCGTCTCTTTAAGTAGTTCTCTAAAAGTATCAGACTTACCGTGCGAATGAAATGCCGTTTCTGCAATGAGAAGCAGCAAGATGAGTATTTCATGGTCTCTGCTGCCATCTATTGTCATTTATTGGTACTAACAATTCTTGTGGGGATTCTCTTCGTAACTGGAAACAGCACTTACGTACTATACTGCTGCAGGGACTTCAGAAGCTTGCTTCCCGTGACAAACCTAACTGCAGCTTTTCCGTATTTGATTACGCATTGGGCATCTTTGCCAAGCCTTGTAGGGGTATGAAAGAACAACAAAAGAATTCCATGAATTGTTATGGGCTGTGGATATATCCAGTTCTGCTTACTAATTAAAAAAAAAAAATTGTATGCTTTGTGGAAAGCAGCATCTTCTCTTGCAATCTTATCTGTCTTAGGAAAAAACACCCTTGTTTCTCAGCTTTGGTGCTGTCTTGTTCTTGATATGCTTTGTGAATTAACATGACAGTTTTCTAATGACAGCTCTCTCCCACGATCACTGCAGGGAACATCTCCTGCATGCAACACAGGAATCTTCCTGAATTTCATTTCTCTATATGCAGATTTCCAGAAGAGTGCAATGGAACCAGCAACAGGTTTTGCAAGAATGGGACTTATTTATTTCGCTGATCCATATTCCAATAATATTATTGTGTAAATAAACATGAAGCTTGCATTTTTGCCAAGTTTTGAACTTTGAATGGACTTTGGCCTGTTTAAAGAAAGAATGATCCTGAGCCTTCTCAGCATCACCAATCATCCGGCTTGCCTGGGTGGCATTAGCTGAAGAGTCATTGTCTTGGGCTGAAAATAACATGCCCTCAGTATATATGAGTAACAAAGCTTCTTTGTAGTGTATGACTAAAACATAAAATGAGAAAGCATAACACTAGTGGGAATGTGGACCTTGCTTTTGTGAAACGAATGCATCAGTGTCTGAATCCAGGGAAGCGGTTGCAATTTTGAAGGAGTTCTCCAGGTGTTTGCCAGAGGTTTTTGATGAAATATTGCTCTTTCTGTCTCTGGGGTTATAACCTTGGTTTTCCCTGTTTGTGTTAAAGGCAGATTTACAATTCTCATTCAATTAATATTGTTTGATTCTTAATTTCAGTTCTATTTAATTTCTTGCCAGAGTAACCTGGCATGTGCAAGAATATATTTATTCCTTCTTGGTTTCTCAGGCCATATTCAATTAATCCCAAAAAGTAAGCCATTCATTTGTTTATTTTTTTGTTTATTGGGGATCAGCTGCTTTTGTTGTTACAAAATCATCTATGTAAGAGGCAAAAAGATTATCCACAAAAGATAAACTTCTTTATCCTGCTCCCCTTGCTGTAATTTAACCAATGGAACTGCTAGGGTAGACTTCCCAAATTCCCATCCTTCAATCCATGCAACCAGAAATCGCTCCCTCTTTCTCAGTAATTTAAGATTACTTTCATTCCAATGGGGCGGAGACCTCTATGGGCTCTTCCAGATCCCCCCCCCCACTCCCCGTGTCTCTCTGAGTGGATCCCTGGGTCCTACGGCCCTACTCCAGTGCCGTGACACTAACAGCTGCTGTTATTCCCAGTTTACCTCCTCCTCTCCAGAGGCTCCCAGTACCAACACTGGGATTCTCTCTGCAGAGGCTAGTCTCACTTCCAGTGCCCTGCCCTCTCACCTCCCCCTTTGCAAGTCATGCTGTTTACAGCAGAAGTCTCCGTCTGCAGCTCACTCTCTCACACCAAGTTCTGCTCGCGGGGAAACAATGTGGGGGGTTGCTCTCACACCAGCACAGATTAACTCACTTTCTCTTTAACCCTTTTTCCTTTGTCGTACCCTCAATTACACTTCCACATACCCTCCATTCTACTTCTGTATACCACTAACAATTACCCTTCTTACACCACCAAGACAGTTTGTCTCATTCCTTTCAAAATCCACAAATCAAACCATACAATTCTTCAGCTCCCACAAACACCCAGCACTTGGTCTCTCCGGATTAGGGTACTCAATTAGAAAACTGGTCAATTATTCCATTTATGATCCCAGTTTCCTACTTCAAATTCCCCCTGGCCCTCCTACATCCTTCCAATGTGCCAACATACACCTCAGAGGTGTTTGGTTTGGTTTTCTGTTTGTTTGGTTTGGTTATCTTGCTGGTGTGAGAGCTACCTCTCCAGACCTAATAACTAAACGAGACTGGAGGAGCATACACATGCGCTATAGAATATCGCGCCACAGTTTTTTGTGGTGTGGTTCTCTGTGGCTCCACTTCTGTGATGGGTGACCACAAGGGTAGAAGTGAAAAGCCTCT
>NW_024885205.1:10064-13072 GCF_019232065.1 Centrocercus urophasianus | reverse complement strand
GGGGGGGGGGGGAAGAAAGTGGAGTCCGGTGGAATGTGTGGAGGAGAGGCCGAGGGCCGCTGTCCGCCATCCCCACTTCTCCACGAAAGAATACATTCTCCTATAGATAGACATGGCATTTACACAGAAAGCAGAGAAGGATCACAAGGGCTATATTGTACCATTATTCCCACTCGAACTCAGGAAACGTCGGGTTGGAGAATGGCGGTGGAATTACGGGTCGGGCCCCTTACAGACCCTCTCCAAACAGCGGAATAGCAGCTCAGAAGCTGCGGTAGATTTGAGGCTCTTGCCATGTTGTGAACACCCGGGGGTAGCAGCTTCCACGTCAGCCACAGCCGAGCAGAAGCCACTGTTGTGCCCGAAACATTCCCTGCAATAATTAAGACCATCACACACCTTCCTAAGCAAGAAGCTCGATGACAGCTTTAGGAGAGGACAAATAGTTGGGGTTGGAGGTAGCGGGTGCCTCTCTCGCTGGGTTCTTTTTGTGTATTTATCCCTCCTCCATCCGAAGTTTGTGGTGTTGAAGCAGAAATTCAAACAGGAGCCGAGCGCCCTGATAAGAGAGAAGAAAACTTGGTGAAGTTTGCAGCTTCGTCCCGCTCGGCTTTGAGACACGGCGGGGCTGCACGTGGAAAATCACCGCTCGCCTCTCCGAGATGAAGGGCGATTATTAAACTGGCGACGTTTTGAGGCCGAGAACAGGGAGGGTGAGGTGGGGAAAGAGCAGAGAGTTGGTATTGAGGATGAGGAGATAAATAGGGTCAGGTTGTGCCCTTCGTTTTGTGGAGCTGAAGGGGACGGGCACCCCCTTCCTCCCCCCCCTCCTCACCTCCCCACACCTCCGAATCCAACTGATCCCAATCTGTATTTCCTTCCCAGGCACGGATAGAAAACGCGGCCGGCAAACCTACACCAGGTATCAGACCCTGGAACTGGAGAAGGAGTTTCATTACAACCGCTACCTGACGAGGAGGAGACGCATTGAGATCGCCCATGCTTTGTGTCTCACGGAGAGACAGATCAAAATCTGGTTCCAGAACAGGCGCATGAAGTGGAAAAAAGAAAATAAAACTGCCTGCTCCGGTTCCAGCAGCCAGGAAAAGGCAGACGTGGAGGATGACGAGGAGGAATGAAAAGGACAAAAGGTGGATCCAGGAAACGTGAAAGCTCACGGGAACGGGGAAACAAATAAAAAAGGGAAAAAAACCACCCAGAAAAGACTATATACTAAAATAGATCGACGTTAAGTGCATAAATAATTAAAAACTTAGGAATGATGCGTTGTGTTTCCTGACACTGAAAAAAAAATACTACCTATATTGAAGTCTTTTTTTTTTTTTTTTTTTGTACAATAGAATGAATATCTACCTATTAAATGTGGCTTTAGATTCAGAATAGACACATTTTTTTTTTCCTATGTGAGTCTTCCTATAGTCCCAGTAATTTGTAAATCTCCGTTTGTACTTCGCTGTGTACTTTTGGGTATGAAGTAACGTGGTCGTGTTTAGCACCTTTAATTTAGAAGATGTGACCTGAAAATCTGAATGCAAATTATACTTAGCATATATAGAGTCCTGTACATAATAGGAATTATTATCACGCCTTCTCCCTGTAACCTCTGTGGTTCTTTCCACGTTGCAAGGCTGTTTTGTCTGTGTACATTTTTACCCGGATTTCCTCCTTGTTCAAACCCTAGGAAAAAAAAAAAACAACCACACACACAACAGCAAAAGAAGAGGAATTAATATTGTGCTACGTAAACTGTTGTATATCGAAGTAGCAAAGTATTTAATGGCGACGTGTTGCTTTTTATTTTTCCCTCGTCTGTGTTGATTATTCCTCGAAATAAAAAGCGAATCTCCAACCTTCTCGAACCGCGTTGTGTTCCGTTGCCTTTCCTTGCTAAGAACACAACTCAAGGCTTTGGAATCTCTCTAATTATATACGAGCAAATGTTTCTATTAAAAGGCCCCTTTCCTATTAAAACCTGCCCCGACTTTTCACCACCCTGCTCTCCTCTTTCCTCTCAGCAGCTCTTCCAACATTTGAGCGCTTTTTCTTTTTTCTTTTTTCTTTTTTCTTTGGAGAGCTTTGGCCAAAATGCGATGAGCGGCACTGAAATTCGCGACCGCCTCCTCTGCGGCCACTGCCGAAGGAGGAATGCAGAGAGGCCCAAATCACCTTTCGTTGCAATTCTCTTCTTCTCGAACCAATTTACAGGAATAAAAAGGCCCGATCTGTTTCGCCGGGGCTTTACTATTTTCTTTTCTTTTTTTTTCTTTTTAAAGATTCTCCCTCCGCTCTTCAATTACTGCGGATTGGAACTCTTTCATTAGCACCGAATAATGTTTAGCATCAAAGCGCGCATAAAAGAAATTAAAGCAATTAAACGGGCAGGGGAGGGGAGGGGGGGGAATCAACAATGCAAAACAAAAGCGAGCAAATTTAAGCACTTGCGCAGCCCCTGCCGCTCTCCCCCTCCCGTTTATATATTACAGAGTGCGCGGCACAACGCGGATTCCTCCAGCGGAGGCTCCGCTTAACTTGCTCGTCAAATGCGCTCTCAGGATGCGGCCGGGAAAGCGCATAGAGCTTCTGGTTGGGGAATGGCAGCTTTCAGCCTTCCTCCCTTTCCTTTTCGCCACCCACAGCCACGGTTGGCCCCACGGAGGCGAGCGGGGCATCCAGCAGAAGTACCAGGGAAAAAAAAAAAGGGGGATGATGCCACGTCAAGGAGCCGCGCGCCCACATCCATAAGAGCGATTTGCAGCGCAGGCTGCATCTGCTAATTACGGCAAGCCCATTAGTAAAAGGTGCCACTTACGGTGGCATACGAACACTGGAAATTCCGCTCGAAGGAAGGGAAAACAAAGGGAAATCTCCCGTTTTATTTTATCATTATTTTTCTTGCTGAATCCTTCGCTGCGATCCTTTCGCGAGGTTTAAAAGGAATAAATAAAACATGCGCTTCTAGAAATTTCCCCCCTCCCCCCCCCCCCCCC
>NW_024885205.1:1898-9964 GCF_019232065.1 Centrocercus urophasianus | reverse complement strand
CCGTTCTGCTGCATCGGCCCCCTCCGACACGGAGCTGTGCCGCAAGCAGAGGGGATCGAGGAGGGATCGAGGAGGGATCGAGGAAGGTCTCATGGAAAAGGCGAAGTGTGTGCCATGGCGACACCTCCGAGACCCGAACTGCGCACCCCGTGTGTCCCTATGGGAGTCCCCGCGCTATGGGGGGGAGTAGGAGGGGGGGGGGGGATAAGCGGATCCTGGGGGTGAGCGGCCGTGGGGACCCGCTGAGCACAGCCCCCCCACCCCCCTCCCACCCCTCCGACCCGGTTCTACCCGAGGCACGAGCGCTGCTGTCCGCCTGTTATTTCCCTTTTTGTTACCCCCGAAATCAGCGACTTGCCCTTGGCAGCAAAAAATAAGAAATTAAAACAGGTTCCCCGTTGCATTGAAAAATCAAGAGACATCCAAAGTCTCCCCCGAACCCCACTGTTTTAGTGGCTTTGCTGGTTTAAAAGCCAACCCCAAGCCCAATCTCTTTATTTCGGGGGAGTCATTATTGTTCATAGCCTATTACACGAGGAATTATTCGATCATTTCTCTCGAACACCCCCCTCCGTAGAACCAAAGAGGGGGGGGGAAAAAAATCCCCGAACCCCTTTTCATATTCTTTTATTTTTGTTTTAAAAAAAAGATGGCGGCTAAGAAAAAGACTGCTGTTAAACCGGTCATGAAGAAATGCAATAAATTCCTTGTTGTTTTATGAAAATTTACAACTTTGTGATAGAACTTTATGAGTGGCTGGGTTCTGGGATTGGCCAGAGCCGGTCATGTGGACTGCTAACCGTGAACATGAACTTTTTATTATTTCCCATGTGGTTATATTGCACCATTCTTCTGTCCGCTGCACCTTGGGTCGGATCAGTGTCCTCTATAGGGCTCTCTCCTCTTTACATTTTTTTACTTTGGTGTATAGGCTCGATAGGTTTAAAGCAGGGGAGAGGGGAGGGGGGGACGCCTATCCACGCATCCACACACGCACATAGGCTCCCATCCTCACACACACATAGGAAAAGAGGTTTTTTTTTTTTTCCTTCTTTTTTTTTTCCTTTTTCCTCTTTTTTTTTTTTTTTTTCTTTTTAATTCCTCTGTTAATTTGCCTGCCGATTTGGAATCTCAGTAGTAATGGAGGGACAGTGGAGATTCTGGACGGAGTGGCGGCTTTCATTTTTCAAAGAGGGAAGTTACTCCATTTTCCATGCAAATGACAGAAATGCAAGAAGCTCTCACAAGTCAGAGAGGCAATCGACGGCTATCAGGTTGGGACAATATTTGTCAGCTAACAGATAAGCAAACGCTGTCTCCCTCTCCCTATATATTTTGCTTATACCACAGAAACGGACGTCAAAAGGTAAGGAAATAATACCTGTTTCTCTTAATTTATTCTTATTATTTTATTTGAGGAAATGCATTTGTCAAGCTGCTTGTTTTCTGTTCCATTCCCCATCTCCCTCTCCTCCCCTACCCAAGGGGGGAAATAGAAAGAAAAGGGTGGAGTGATGAAAAAGGGAAAATGGTGGCTGGTGAAAATGTGTTTTAGTGAATATTAATCCGAAAAAATGTAGGATGTGGTGAGAAAAAAAAAGAAGAGAAAAGGGAAGAAAAAGGGAATGAGGAAGAAATAGGGGAGATGGAGGGGAAAAGGAAGGGGAATAGAAAAAGGAAGAGAGAATGAGAAAAAGACCGAAAGAAAGAAAGAAAGAAAGAAAGAAAGAAAGAAAGAAAGAAAGAAAGAAAGAAAGAAAGAAAGAAAGAAAGAAAGAAAGAAAGAAAGAAAGAAAGAAAGAAAGAAAAGAAGGAAAGGAAGAAAAGAAGGAAAGAGAGAGAGGAAAAAAAGAAAAAAGGAAAGAGTGAAAGAAAGAGGAGAGAAAGAAATGGAGTAAGAAAGAAAGAAAAGGAAAGAAATGGAATAAGAAGGAAGGATGAAGCCTGTAGGGTCACCTGGCGATGGTAGGCTTGGAATGAAGGATTTTGCAGTAGCTCGGTGATGTGCCTTTCAGATACTGCCTTTTAAAAATTACCAGCCCCTTTGTGGGTAGTTGTCGTGTTTTATTTTATCCCCCCTCGCTGAATCTCGTGCCAGTTTGCCTGTCTTCAGGCGAGCCCAGTAATTTGGCGAAGTTTTGTGTGGAAGCCAGTTGGGTTTTGCGTTGCTCTCCAGGGTCATTATGATGTGGGTGGTTTCTTCAAAGAGGGCATTTCACGGCAGTCCTCGAAAATACGGTTCTGGAAATTAGTTTAAAAAATAAAAATAAAAAAGGAGAGGGGGGAAAAAAAAAAGAAAGAAAGAGAAAAAATAATAATAAGAAGAACGAAGCCAACCCAGAACGCTGCGCTCTCATTGTGTCGTGTTGTGGTTTTGTTTTTTTTTCCTTTTCCTTTTCTTTCTTTTTTTTTTCCTCCCCTCGTGAAACTCCCAAATGAAGCTGACGTTGCAGCGCAATAAACCTCCTCGTATTTAATTGCGTTTTGCAGTGTTAACGGGTCTTTATGGCTTTCCATGCCGGATTACCGGGTAGGGTTTCAGCCTCACGTTGTGTTGGTCCTTTCCCACAGCTTGCTGCCAGGTTTTGTGTAAATCCCCTCGCTGTTCCCCCTCCGTGCTGTCTGATTCCCTAACGTTGCCTTAAGGGTAATAATTGTCCGGAGATGCGCGTCATTTTGAATGTGATTTTCATTTTTTCCAGCTTTCGGGTGGTTGAATGTAGCGCTAATTGCGGTTGTTACGAAGCTCTTTTTGAATAAGATGCTGTAGGATCCTGTGTGTGTGCAACGAGATTAAGATGAGATTCATTACTTAAGCATAAACCGTTTTATGACGTGACGATTTATCTCCGCTAACTTGACTGTGCCTGAATATCGTGTGGACGAGAGTAAATGATCGCAAGCCGTGGAAGTAATAAACAGAAAGACAATCTTTAACAGCCATTTATTCCCAAACCTGTTACATTTTTTCATAAATCACGTTGTGGGGAAGCTAATGCTGGTTCACTGCCTGTTCTCCATTACGTCTTGGTCTCTCCGCACTCGTTTTCTTTTTCTTTTTCCATCTCCCCAACGCGAATAGTAGTAATAATAATAAGGAGAAGAATACGAACGGTTTATTAACCTTCCTCCAAATCCCTTTTATACCGATCCTTCCACACCCTCCGCTGGCAACCACTTGTGGGATCTCTCACCTCGGGGCTGGCAGCGAGTTTCAACCCTCGGCCCACGCGTGCCCCGGGGTGGGGGGGTGGGGAGGGGGGAGGGAGGGAATCCCCTCCTCTCCTTTCTTTGGCAGTTTCCCTGCGCTTTCATGGATGGAAATAAAACGCGGTGGAGGAGAAGGGAGGCAGCTCCCCGCCGTGCCGTCCCCCCGGTGCCGCCGCCGCGCTGCGGGGCTCGCCCATTCCCCGCCGTCTGCTGCCATCTACCGTCGGCGGCGGCGGGCGGCGCTCCCCGGGGGTTCCCGCAGTGCCCGGTGGGGCTGGGGGTGAGGAAACGGGGGGGCTGATGGAGTGGAAGGGTGAGGGGGGGGACACACAGCCTGGATCCCGCCCTCTGTGCCCCAATGCGAGACCCGGCTCCGAGCTTCTCGGGATTCCCTCCGCCGTTTTGCATCCCCGAGGCCTGGTGTTCTGCTTAGGGGGGGTGAGGGGGGTTCTTTCAGCTGCGTGCGTCTGAATGTAAATATATGGGATGGATGTATATATGTAAATAGATCGCCTGCAATAAGATCTACGTGCAACCCCCCCCCCTCCCCACCCCCGTATGTCCGTATGTTGAGCTGTGCCTACTTCGATGTGTGACCGCTTCTTGTGTACAACTTGTGTCTGTTCCTTGCCGTGTGTGCGGAGATTTATCATAAATACATACATATAATCCTACATACACGTAAAAGCTCGCATCTATCTATCTGTATACACACACGGAAGACGAAAGATAGCCGGTTGTTTGCAGGGCAGGAGCACGAGAGGAGATCTTGTGAAATGAGCTCCAGTAATGACGTACGAGGCGCAGGCGAGGTGGGATTTCAGCTAATCATAAAAGGCAGAGGGGCTTTTATTTATTTATTGCTTCCAGTGGTCATTTCGGTGGGGTCTGGAAAAGATATGTCAAGTCGTGTACACAGAATGGAGGTGGTTGCTGGGGAAGGAGCAGAGAGTAAAGGCAGACGACGAATCACTTTTAAGTTACTGCTGGCTTTGAAGGGACAATGCGAGCCTGTTATTTTAAAAGGTTTCTCTCTCTCTCCCTCCCTCTCTCTCTCTTTCTCCCTCTCGTTTTCTCCTTCTACCACGCAGTTTCCTGGCAACTGTTTACGTCTGGACTGGTGACATTTTCTCTAAGAAAGTGAGATGATGGGTGCCTACGTTAAAAAACAAACAACAAAAAAAAACAACGAAAAACGGAGGGGGTGGTGGCGGTGGTGATGGTGGAAAGTTTCTCTCTCTTGACCCGCAACAGCCGCGATTAAACCGTTCCATGCTGCAATTCCCAACACCCCGCGGCACTCGCCTTACGCACCGCACGATACGAGTCGGTTTTTCCCTTCCTCTGCTCACCGATATTCCTTCCACCCTTCCCTCTCTCTCAGGGTTTGCATTCGCCAGGGTGCGACGCGACCACCGAAATGTCCTCCCCCCTTTTCCCCCCCTCCCCCCCCCCCCCCCTTTTTTTTTTGTTGTTGTTGTTAATAATTAGCCTCACTCTTTAATGGAACAATGGCAGATTATTATTGCTTCTTTTGAAAGATCCCATTAACAAGGTTATTACGCACTGCATGGGAAGTCAGGTAAATTAAACTTAAATTGCTGGGAATTCAGTTTTAGGCGGTTATGAGCCGGGAGAGGGAATAGATGTATTTTTTTTTACACCTTCAGGGCTCATTGTTTTAAACACGGCAACAGCGGAGCACAGAGGACTTCTGTCGGGTTTCCCCCCGATGTAATTTGGCTGTGGCTGAACATTACAGAGAGGCTGCTCTGCTGCCAACTGCTTTCTATGTCTGACTCCAGGAACAAGGGTTTTTTTCAAGTGTTTTCGTGGTGTTTGCTTGACTTTATGGCTGCAATAAGTCCCTGGGTAGGGAAACCCCCGCTGTGTTCTCACTTCAGAAGGATCGGGAATTCCAGCTCCACATGAAAAAAAAAGAGTTTCATTTTTTATTGGAACCAACTGCGCTGAACTTTCCACCAAGTTCTCAGCCGGTTTAGCTCTGGCACAAGAAATGCTCTGTTCTGTTTGCATTTCGAAATATTTGGGTGTTGTTTTAATCCCCTCATCTATCTGCCTCCCTCTGCTTTGTGGGGATGACGTTTGCTGGCCAGAAAAGCAAAGCAACAGAAAAGTTGGACCTTCCTGGGCAGATAGCCTTGATTGTGCGTACTGTAAATCCGTCCCTTTATCTTTATTGATGCCCTGCCAGCTGAGTGATGTCAGTCAGAGAGCAAAGACGGGTTCCCAGCGCTCAGTGAAACGCTCTCTACCACCTTCTGGCGTCTCCTGCGACTTTCCCTCTTTATTGCCCCTTCTCTGAGCCTGTTTTTAAGGAGATGAGGCCAAAGGCTGAATAAAGATGTGCCAATGGGCACTGTCAGAGAGAGCCCTAACTTATGGGCTACTGTACGAGCTTGCTGCTGAGTCCTTTATGCTCTGTGTCTGTGTCCCCTCCCGGCTTGGCTGGCGCTGGAAGCGGCCAAAGAAAAGAGAATTCGCGAAATCGGTCTCAGATTTATATCGGGAAAGGCAGGAGAGTGTCTGCGAAGCGGCCATGCCCATAAGCCACCGTCCATTCATTTATTTATTCAGCCCTTTATTTTGGCAAAGCCATTTACATGGGAATAGAAACCACCTCCGTGCTGAAGGTGCCGTTCTCTAAGATACAGCACAGTGTAAGGTCCCCTCTCGTGTTCGCATGCATTTTAGGTGACAAACCAATTATTCCTCGGGCCGGACCCTTCGGAAGATGAACAGTGTGACATTCTATTTGGTTTTGGATATATATATATGTATATCAGTTCGGAAAACAAGTCCTCTCTTCTCCTTTCTCTCCCCAAATCGCCAACTGCGGGGCCAAGAGAAGTTTCGCCCCTCTCTTAAGAAGCGAGATGTATTCATTTAATCTATAGGGCATCTAAAATATCAGCAATAAGCAATTAGCGAGCGGCCGGTTGCAACGCATTCTGTTTTCTTATATAACGCGGACATATAAACCGCCCTAAAAACCTTCTTTAGCCATACGTGCACAACCTGCTCAGTATTTCACTACGGTAAATCCGAAGGGGAGGTTGGGGGGGGGGATGGGAGGGGGCGAAAGGGGAGGGAAACGAAGGGGTGTCCGAACTATTTCGAGGCATTTATTCGCAAAGCAACCGTGAGAACTGAGAGCAAACATTCGAGCAAACATTTCGGCAGATTTACTCACGCACTGAATTATCAGGACCTCCCATTTCTTAGCCCAGAATTTGCATGCGGAGCCGATGGTGGCAGACAGTCGCTGTTTTGGTAGCGCTATCAATATTGCGTAACTCTAATCAAACGTGTGAGCCGCTCCTGCAAAGCTGTGAACTTCAGGCTCTCATCCGATGCTTTTTTTCCTCCTCTTTCTTCTCCATCCCTTTCAATCCCGTATTTGTTTTTCTCGCATACCAATAAAGCCGATCTACGTAAGTTTGGGTCCACGCCATGCACCGAGGGAAACTCTGCAAGAACAAATATAGGAGATATCAGTCAGAGAGGGGGGGTGGAGGATGGAAAACTACTTCCCTTGCATGTTATTTCCTTGAATTATAAGGATTACGTTTCAGCCGAAGTGTTCATCGCAGCCATGGCATGAAACAATCTTGGCTTTGCTCCTGTAAATACGATGTTTAAAATAAATTAGCTCGTAATAAGATACGACTTTCGTAGATACTTAAAGCTCCGTCAGAAAGAGACGAGTTGGCAGCCGTACAGTGAGCTTGTAATGTATGTAATTCTAGATCTGGAGCACACACGGCCGCAGATCCAGGCAGAGAGGAGTGCGTATGATAACGTGTGTCATTTCACCGCGTGTAAGAACCGACAGACAGATGGTTACAAATTCGGATGGGGAAAAGAAGTCCTTCATACGATGCGAACCATCAGTGGCACTTCTGGGTTTCATTATTGTTATTCTTATCGTTATTATCTTTTTTTTTTTTCTTTTCTTTTCTGGCTTTTCGCGTTTGATAAGAGGGAGCAAACCGAGGTTGGGGGAATGGGGGGGGGGGGGATCAGGTATTGCGGAGCGCATCCCCGTGCAACCAAATCCGGGAGGGAGTAGGGGGGGAGAGGGGGAAAGAATAAAGGGATGAATTCAGGCATAAATGAAAGAGGCGACCCCAAAGAGCAAAGCGTGGCTTTTAGGGGCTTCCAGCGTTTGATGTTGGCCAAACAAAAAAAAAAAGAGGTGTTTCGCAGCGGATTCCGAGAGCTGAGAATCGCGGGGTCTCCGAGGCAGAACCCCTCCGCACCACCGCTTTCCTCTCGTAAAACAGTTCCGATCGGTGACGATCGATAAACTCCGCTTCTGAGAGTAACTCAGAGCTCCTTTTTGGCCATAAAAGGTCGGGCGTGGATTTGGTATTAACAAAAAAACGCAAGAGGGCACAATGCGGTACGGGACCGGGAGCAGATCGGGATTTTGCAAAGGATAAAGGAAATACTTCCATTTTCCATTCATCTCCCCCAAGACGCGGAAAAGAAACGAAAAAGACCCAAAACGAGAGAAGCAAAGGTTTGGGTGACCGGAGCTCAGCTTTCTTTAACAGAGGAATGCAAATCTATGGTAATGAGCTAAAGAACGGACCGCAAGAAGCTGTCAGCATTTATTTGCTCCCTTATCGGAAATCTGTGTTAATCAAAGCGGCGGGATCTGCTCCCTGCAAACTTCACCCACCCGAACGCCAAACTTTTCCTCTTTTATTTTTGTTTTGGGTTTGTTTTTTTTTCCCCTTTCCTTTCACGGCAGAAAACAGCTCGGCTATTTTCGGACGGCTCGCCGGCAACAGGGGTTAAAGTTTTCCGAATGCAAACAATTAACTTCT
>NW_024885205.1:0-1798 GCF_019232065.1 Centrocercus urophasianus | reverse complement strand
CACACACCGGCTCTCACTCCTCGGTGCTGAAGTGGAGGGGGGGGGGGAGGTGGAGGAGGGGGGGGGGGGGAGGGGGGGGGGGGGGGGCCGGTTTATTTATTTCTGAAGCTCTGAGCGCGCCGGGAACGCTTCTTTCCGCAGATATTATATATTTGGTTAAGGGGGTGCATTTCTGCTGTTTAAAAGGGAGGGAAAAGGGGGTGGATGGTTTGTTCTTGGGGTCCCTGGTGCAATCTCAGCTCCTCATGGGTGCTATTTTGCAACCTCAGGCGCCTGCTATTGGTCAGCCCATGATCAGATGGTTGTATTTCCTTGTGTCCCTCGCTGGCACCACGCCATCTCCCTTCAGCTAAAACCCAATCTCCGATATACTACTAATAGCTAAACCACTTGGACTATAAAACACAACAAATCATAAAGCCGGGAAAGGACGGCAGGCTCCTTCCAATGAGTTCTTATTTTGTCAACTCGACCTTCCCGGTGAGTCTGGCGGCGGGGCAGGAGCCCTTCCTGGGACAGATCCCGTTATATCCCTCGGGCTATGCGGATCCTTTGAGGCACTACCCAAGCACCTATGGAGCCACGGGAGTCCAGGAGAAGGGCTATGCCTCATCTCCCTACTACCAGCAAAGCAACGGAGCCTACAGCCGCAGCTCCGCCTGCGATTATGGGGCCGGAGGGTTTTTCAGGGAGAAGGACCCTGCGTGCCCCCCCCCCCCAACCTGGACGAGGTCCCCTTCGCCCCCGAGCCGCGCAAGTCGGACTGCGCTCAGAGCAAAACTGTATTCGGAGAGAGCGAGGAGCAAAAGTGTTCCGCCCCGGTTTACCCCTGGATGCAGCGGATGAACTCTTGCAATAGTGAGTTTACTCTTTTACAGAAATAAATACATCAATCTCCTCCCCCCCTTTCTTATTTGTTACCGCCAGAGTGAGAGAGCGAGAGAGAGAGCGAGGGAAGCAAGAATAAGGTTCACTTTAGAGCCCAAACTTCCAGCGGGGAACTTAGGCAACGTGAGAGGCTCCAAGTTCTCCTGACACGCACCAAAACTTCACGCCGTGAGGCTCTGCTCCTCTCGCCCCCAATAGAACAGCAGCAAACAACTTCGCTCCGTATTTAATCCCCACTTACAGCATTTCTGTGCCCCCCCCCCCCCCGCGCGGGGGCCGGGGGGGTTGGGGGTTTTTTTTTTTCGGTTTAATTTCACATTCCTATTCGCTTGTCACGCATTTCCAGCGATTTATCTCTGTCTTTCCCCGGACGGACGGACAGATTTCCCCCCAGTTCAGAGCTGGAGGACTCCGCACCCGCACGGACCCGCACCCCCACGCATCTCCCTGTAGCAGAGTTGCAGTTAAATAATATAGAAGTGTTTAAAGATTTGAAAGGAGGGAGAGCTTACATTTTTAATGAAACTTACACGTAATGAAAAGTCCGCCCGGGGAGAATTTTTTTCCCCCCCCTTGGTGATATATGACTTCTTTAAGTGCTGTTTCCTCAATCAGGAGAAGGGAAAGAAAAAAAAAGAAGGTGCGGGGGGGTGAACCTGGGGAGGGGGGAGAGGGAAGGGGCGAAGAAAAATAACAGAGGCTCACCACCCTCATCCCCGTGTTTAGATGCATTTGTTGCCTTTTAAAGTTCCGAATGGATGTCCATTAGCGCAGGGACATAAAGTGTTGTGTCCTCTTTAATGCAGAGTTTGGGCAGATCGATTCACTTCATTATTGCTTAAATGCTCAGCTCCATACAGCTGCCGGTAGGGTGGAAAACAGCGGCGGGGGGCGCGGGGGGGGGGGGGGG